>NW_015388719.1:171432-217890 GCF_001527695.2 Protobothrops mucrosquamatus
ATTCCGGATCTCTTAACCTTCCGCCGCGCCCTCAAGACATGGCTTTTTCAACAAGCGGGCCTGACCTAGGGTGAGTTTTAAATAGGGATAATTGTTAATGATTTTAAAGTTTCAGGGGATTTTTAAGGATAATTTTAATTGATCGGCCTATTTAAATATTTCTTTTTAATTCGGCTTTTAATTATTGTATTTGTATTGTGGTTTTATGAGGCTGTTAGCCGCCCTGAGTCCCATGAGGAGAAGGGCGGGGTATAAATTAAATTATAAATAAATAAATAAATGTGGACTTATAGTTGGTAACTGTCCTGAAGACCTGCTCATAATTATCTGTTTTCTGAATGTTAATAGCAATAGCATTTAGACCAGGAGTCCCCAATCTGTGAGCCATGACGAATTAGCAGGCCATGGCCTATTGGCCATTGTGCCACGTGAGTGGCTGGCCAGTGCACACAGGTCTGTGCATGCACAGCCCCACTAGCACAAGTGTCACTGTGAGTGTTGTGGGTATTCGCTGCCCCACTCATGTAAGCATCACAGGCATTCACCGCCCCACTCGCAAAAGCATCACTGCAAGCATTGCGGGGCGTTCACAGCTTCACGCACGAGTGCTCACGTCACCACGAATGACGCGGGCACTTGCAGCCCAACTCACACAAGCAACAAGTGTTTGTGCATGTGCATGTGTTTTCCCCCCTCACAAGCCATCCCTTCTTTCTCCCCTCCCCTGGCTCTGGGCCACCAACCTCAAAAGGTTGGAGAACTCTGACTTAGACTATACTGCTCCATAGTGCTTTACAGCATTCATTGAGCAGTTTACAATGTCAACATATTTCCCCCCAACAATCTGGATCCTCATTTTACTGACCTTGAAGGATGAAAGGATGGAAGGCTGAGTCAGCCTTGAGTCGGTCAGGTTCAAATACCTGTCTGTGGGCAGAATTAGCTGGCAATACTGCATTCTAACCAGTGTGCCACCACGGCTCCATGGTTAATATTCTCATGTTAGCCTTATCACTTACCAGGGTTCAATGGTCCATTTTCACAAGTCAGATGATTAGCTGGGAATCCAAGGAGTCAGTGGCCACCTTTGGCCAGCTGACTATTGATAAATACAGGAAGACTGTCTTAAACTACTTTACATGCCTGCAGAGATCACCTGTGATCTGTGAACAAACATTTGAGGAACATTGATACAGAGATAGCATTCCATTCAGTTGCTCATTAAGAAGGCATTAAGTAGGCACTAAGTAAGACGACATTGAAAAGGCACTAGAATAACCAGGAAGCTTTAGGCATCTATTTTTAAGATGTATGAAACAGGTCTAGCATAGGCACCATTATTTTCAGGCACCTGGGAGCATATTCTAACCTTTTACTTTGTCTCTGCATTTATTTCTAGTTACTCCATCCTGACCTACAGACTTTAGATGATTACAGTGCAAAATTGAAAGGCAGCAATGAGAGCTAAGTCTGAATGCAAAGGATTATGGCCAGCCCCACCTTGGATGTTCTCTGACCTCTAGCTTTTCAAAAGTCAGTGACTTCAGCTCTGCTCTCCTGCTTTCCCTGAACAATCTCCTTAGTCCAACACATCTGGCTTGTCAATTCAGAGACCTTTTTCCTCTACCTTCTGATAACCACACTGGTTGTTAAATCACAGCAGCAAAAGTAATGGAAAAAAATATTATTACTTACCAATTGCGTGTTGGGGTCTCAAATATGTTTCATGTCACCCCTGGTAGTCTCAAGAAAACAAGAAGGTGTATAATCACATTCTTGAAAGACTGCCTTTTATATCTGATAGGCTATGTCAACTGAACAGATTAGCAGGCACAAGGTGTACAGTTTCTCTGATTTCTCAAAAGTGAGGCAGCTTAAAAGAATCAAAGGGAGACTTCTGGTTTTGCACTGTAGCACATAGCTGAAGGATTGCAGAGCTCCGCACCCCATGGCTAATTTCGCCCTGCCAGGGGACCATAAATGGGTCTAAAGTCACCCCAGAGAGGCAATGAAGAAAGAGGAGTGACCCAATGATTGTGGAATGATGGCGGTCATCCTGCTCAATCTGGGGGAAGCCCTTTAACCCGATAGGAGAAAGGCTGGCCACACCTCGGTGACCAGCCCAAGCTACTTGCAGCCGAAGTCCAAAGGCACCAACCAGAACAACGATGAACAGAGTGCTTGAAACTGGGTGAGGAATTTGATCTTCTCTCTCCTATTTTGTATTTGATTTCCTGGAAAAGATCCCCAAGAAGCAAAAATCTTCCCAAAGTGAGAAGGGAGGGAACTACACCCCCACCCTCCCATAGAAGGAAGTGGCAAATTAAATTAATTCTCATGGGAAACAAAAATATATTGAAATGAGGTTAAAAATACTACAGTCTGGACAAATTTGAAAACTAAGAAAACTGTTAAAATTCCATATCTGAAAAAGTATTGATGAAATTATAAAATAGTAATAATAATAACTCTTTGTTTTAAAAGTTGGAAAATGAACAGCTAATAACAACTAGTGGAGGACTGGAGAAAACTATAGCTGCATTGACTCAGAATTTGGCAAGACATCCAGAAATAGCAAAAAAAAACAGCTGGGAACAAAGCATTGGGCTATCTAATACAGAGTGAAACTATGTATGTTTGGAAACTGGGATTATAAGCGCACTGAGCTGCATTTTTACGTTTAAGAACTGTTTGCAGAGAAAGAAAAACCTTGGCCTTTGGCTAATCTTCTAAGGGGAAGTTACTGGAAAGCTTTCAGGTGGTTAAACACTTTGGACTGAAATCTTAGCTGGCTGATAATTATAAGATCCCAGGGGAAAAAAACTGTTAGAAAACACTGGTTTCAGTGTTATGTTACGATAACATAAATGAACATATCTCTAACCTAAACTCACAATTAAACAGCACTCAAAAAATAACAATAAAGAATGAACAAATAAATCAGACAATAGAACATAAATCAGAGGAAAATGACAAATATGAAAGCTACAAATGAAGAGAACTACAACTTAATACAAACAAAAGAAAATCTGCCAAATTTTGCTAAAACAAAGGAAATAAAAAAGATGTTTTATCTTCCAGGACTTCAAAACATACTTGAGGATAAAAAAGAAGATTTAATAAAATGGACTAAAGAGCTGTCAGGAGAATCATTAAAGCATGGGAGACAAAAAATGAATATTCTATTCAATTTGTCTTTTTTATCCCCAACAATATCTACAAAAATACAACCAAGCTAAACCTACTGATTTGGAAAGTGACCTGGCAAAAGAAGAAGATTAGAATTAGATTTAAGAGATGTGATTCAACGTAGCAGATGGAATACTATATGACTAAACACCGGTTTGAATACGGTTAAAATATATAAAGTTTTGATATAAAGAGGTGCTATAGTAAGATTGCTAGATAGTGTATTATATGATTAAATACTTGTTTGAACATGGTCACAAGAACAGATAAAGCTTGGACATAAAGGGGCCCTATAGTAAGAGGGATAAGATATGTAAGTAGTATAATATTTGTATAATATATGAAATGTAAAAATATTGAGATGGTGTATTTGAATGAAAAGTTTGGATTTCAAAAGTAATGAATTTTGAGAAATTTTTGACTGATAAGAGTGGTTTCAATACTGAAGGGAAATAAAGCTTAAATAAGAATCTTGAAAACAGGGCATATAATGAATTAATAAGATGATTTCTATAAATACAATTGAAATATAAGCTGATTAGAAAAGATGTTGTATGTTGATGTTATTGTTATATGTATAAATACTAGAAAACTGTTTATACCCAACTCTATATGTATTGAAAGTATTAAGAATTATATTTCTTTAATGTAGACAAAAGGAGAATATTACTGGAAAAAGAGAGGATCAAGGAAATATATTATCAGCTAACATATTGATCAACTGTAGAAAATAATTATTATTGATTGTTTTAAATATATGAACCCAGACAGCACATTGTTCACTAAGCAGTAAAGACTGTTATTGTAAAAAAATTAATAAAATATATTTTTAAAAAGAATCAAAGGGAGTTAAGAGACAAGGAAAAGTTAGTGACAGCAAGAATACTTTTTCTTGTGAGTAAGATATGAAGGGAGAATGTACAAGGCTTTGTTCGTGTTGTGTGTCCTGTTGGCTTGCCTAGCTGCAGTTGGAATTGAAAGGAGATGGTTTGGTGGGTAAAGTCTGTACTAATAGAGTATGTCATCTGACTAGAGTATGTCATCTGGCCCAAAGAGCATGAAGTGTGCCCAGCATGTGAGAACTGGAGAGCAGGTCGTGACCGAAAGAAGTAATTGGCAGCTGACCTGGATATGGATTAGAGCCGGCAAAGAGGAAGTGCGGGAGAAATTAAATGAAGTCAAGAGGAGAAGAGAAGGCATTTTCAAGACAACCAAGGTTGCTGAATTGTGTGAATTTGTTTGGGGTTTAAAACACTCTGACTTTTAATAAGATCCTGCTTGGTTCAGTGATAGTGTGTGCTCAGTCTTTAGATCTGAAAAGCAAGAATGTAAAAATATCTTGTCTGCTCAGGACTAGAAGTATCTTGGTTCTTATTAGATCAGGAGTCACGAGGAAAGAGCTCCTTGCTGGTGGGAGAGTTAGCAGCAGCTGAATTGAAGGGGACCTAACAGCACCTAGTTGGTAGTAGATTCTAGAATTCAAGACTAGCTACTGGGGGGGGGGGAAATAGCCACATATAGCTGGCTCAAAAATCATACCCAAAAATTCTTGTCAGTTAGTTCTTCCTCACCATCTTGGACAGCTATATTTAATAGGGTGACACAGGTTTACTCCTCAAATCTTCAATCTTTTTATTAATAACTAAAGAGAAGAACTAAACAAACTGACACATGAATCAAAGGGGGGGGAAGAGGGGGAATAGTTAATACCATGAATGAAATAAATAAAATTCAATATTTTTTTTACTTTCTTAAGGTTATAAATATAGGCTGAAAAAAATGAAATTTAAAAGAGACCAATTCTAATTAGAGAGACAAAAAACAAAAATCAGATGCAGTAACCGATATCTGGCTTAGCAAAGGCAGTTATGAAAAAGAACATGGAGTGATCATTGATTATAAATTCAATAAGAGCCAGGGAGTGATGTGGTTGGAAAAAAAATGCCTATGCATAATGAACAAGCAGTGTAATTTTCAAATCACAGTGAGTAATTGGTCAATCCTTGTGTCCAATTCGAGACCTTACACTTTAAGCACTCAGAGAAATTGAAACTGTTTCAGAGAAGGACAACAATGATTGTAGGACTAGAAGTTAAATCCTCCAAAAAGAAATGGAAGGAACTATGTTTAGCCTTGAGAAAAGATTATTGAAGAGTGGGAGAAAGTGCTTGACATCCTCAAAGAGTTGAAAAACACCACAAAGAAGAAATCCCCTCTCATTCAAGACACAGAAAAATGGATTTAAATTTAAGAGGAGCAAATTCTGATTAAACACTATAAAAGTCTTTCTAATATTAGGGGGAAGAGCCAATTTGGTGTAGTGGTTAAAACACCAGAGTATAAACTGGTAGACCGTCAGTTCTAGTACTGCCTGAGGCACAAAGCCAGCTGAGTGACTTGGGCCAGGTCCACTCTCTCAGAAGTAGGCAAGAGCAAGGCATCTCTGAAATCTTGCCAAGAAAACTCAAGGGACTTGTCCAGGCAGCCACCAAGAGTCAGGACTGATGTGAAGGCATAAAATTAAGAACAGATTGAGAATGGAATCGATTACCTCAAGATATGGTGGGCTCCCATTCATTAGATGTGCAATTCAATGTGTGCAAAGAGAGGGAGGGAGGTAACCATCTGTCAGGCATACTGTAATTTGGATTTCTACACAGAACAAGAGATTGGATTCATTGACCCCAGTAGCCCCTTCCAACTGTAGAATCCAAGGACGCAGGTTCACAGGTGCCAGAAAGAATAAAATGAACACCTTAGCAAAGCTAGAAGAGCTTCTCATAGGCTGCTAGGAGCTTAAATTTAAGCACATTTATTGCTGTTTTAAACTCTGCTCAAAGTTTCGCATTGACTACCTGATTAGTTCCAAGAGCGCAGACAACTGCTGATTTGTTATCATGGCAGCATTCAGCCTTGAAGGGCTAGAAAGACACTTCATCATCAGATGGNAGGAGTTTATTTGAGGATCAAAGTTATGTTTCGGACACAACGGGCTAAAGTCACGAACCCTCTATGTGTAAAACAGAGTGAAACATAAGCCTATTCATCAGATTAATGAGTATCGTTTTTGAGAATGCGTCTGTTTGAGAAATGTCCTTATGCTGTCTCCAGAAGAGTCAATCAGCCGCAATTCTTTTTCTGATTCCTTGTTCAGTCCAGTTTTGTATACGTGCTTAAGCCCATGTTTGCTCTTTATTTTTAACTAGACCAGGGTCTCAGTTTATCTGCCCCCAGATTGAAACTCTTAGGGGAGCATTCTTTTTCTATGCAACAATTTGTAAAAACTTCCTGGTTATTTCAGAGGCCCTTCAGAGAGTAGTTGCTGCCCAATGGGCAAAGAAATGCAATACTGGAGGTTGATTTTTATTGCATTATTGCAAACTATGTGTGATGACCCAAGGCCCTGAACGGAGGCAAAGCAATTAGCTGGTCAGAACAATTGTCTTTGTAAGCACTGCCAACGTTCATCCAACAGCCCCCACATATGTTGGCACAAGTTCAATAAAACAGTCAGGGAAGTTTACACGGTTCTTTGAAGTAAAACAGATAACAAGCAAACGTATAATCCTTTCAACTCCCAGCTTGCCTGTGAACTGCAAACTGCACACCGCAGACAGCAAGGAGAAATCAGTAGGAAGCAAACTTGGTCCAAAATACAAAGTGTCCAGGTACAAGAGCACACTATCACAAGAGTTCACGTTTGTTCCCGGCAAATGGCCCACCCCACAGCGTCTCCTTAAATCCTACTCCCCAGGTGTGCCTTGTGGAGTGGGGTATGACGCTCTCCTCCTGAACAAGTGAGCCTGCCTCCGTTGTTCCTTCCTCCTCTCTGCTCTCCTTGCTCTGGGATCTGGTGGGGAGGGGCCTTGCTCCTCACCTGAACTCTGCCTTCCCTGTTCCAAACTTGAAGGGCCCTGGCCTGCTTCAGCCTGCTCCTCCCCACAGTCCTCTGAAGCCACAGACACACCCCTGGGCCTCAAAAGGGAATTCCATGTCGTCCTCAGAGTCAGGCTCGGATGGAGGCATGACACTATGTTTATGGTGGCTGTTGTTCATTGTGTCTTCTATAAGGCTGATGATAGGCTGCTTACACTCATTCACATACCCTCAGTCAATGTGCTTTCTTCCCATCCCTCAAACTGGGAAGCACTGCAGCTACAACATTCCTCTTACTAGCCTCAGGAAAGAAAATGGTAGCTAGTAGTGGTGCTCTATTGGGCAAGGGAGGAACAAGACTGTGTCAGCCCTCCAAGGTGGGCTAAATTGGAAACCAGGGATCCACAAGCTAATGTGGCTTTTATTACAAGGTTAAAGGAGCAGAATTCTTACAAGTCTGAAGGTACTTCCTCCTACCTCCTTTTTTCTTCAGGAGACCTAAAGACAATCATGTCTGCTTTCTTAAATCACATCACTGCCCTGGATTCAGATTTCTTTTATCTGACTTTCTCTTGGATACAGCTCTTCTTCCTATTCCTCAAGGTTATTTCTTCTGCCATTATAGGCAGAGAAAGAATATTCCACTTCCTAAGTTCTCCCCTCCCTCAAAACTTGGCCAAACTAAAATCTTTCACTTCCCTGCTCTATTCCCCTTTTATCACTCTCTCTGTACTACCATGTCGGAGTGCATCACTGCTGGTCCCAATGACAACAGGTCATCAATGCATTCAGACTAAGCATGGATCCTCTCTAGAACAGCTGGTACCTTCAGCCTCCGCTGTTGGAACATCAGTTGTGCTCTCCTGACCCCTTTTTCCCAAATAGCAGCAGAAACGTAACCATGTGCTTGACAGTTGTGGGGAGAAGAATGCAAAAGTTACCAAAGCAACCTTACAGAGGTTGCTAACTCATGAGGTTAATATTTCCTATAGTGCAAATAAGAAAACTTTGGTTGCTGGACATGTTTCTGATCTCTTCAACAGCCAAACAAAAAAGGCCATGGAGGTACAGTGCCCCAGGACTGGATGGCAGAAGTTGGTTCTGTAGTGGACCAATTGGATCCATGAAGACTGGCCACTATCTTAAGACAATTCCTCAATGCATAATAGAATGTTCCTATAGGACAGAGGTCTCCAACCTTGGGAACTTTAAGACTTATGGCCTTCAACTCCCTTATAATGGCTGAGGAATTCTTAGAGTTGAAGTCCACAAGTCTTAAAGTTGCCAAGTTTGGAGAGCCCTGTCCCATAGGAGATCTTGTTCAACTTTTCAATAGGAAAACTGTCTTTCCTGCTAGATCACCTTGACCAGCTTCCATCTTAAGCAGCAGCTACTGATTCTGAGATGGAGCCCCTGCTGTGAGAATACATCTTTGGTCAAAATTAAATGAGCCATATTGGAATTGGGCAAAGAGGTAATGAGGATTTGCCCTTAGAGTTGGTCAGATTGAAATGTCATAAAAGTCTCCCAACATCTGAATTGTGATCATGTGACCATGGGGATGCTGCAACAGTCTTAAGTGTGAAAAACATCATCATTTTTCTCAGAGCCATTGTAACTTTGAACTAAATGAACTGTTGTAAGTTGACCTGTAAATAAGAGAGGTATATGCTACCCTAAAAGGAAACAAATTCAATATTCTGCCCTCCCCCCCCCCCAAGAAATAACTACATTTCTTAGCAAATGGATTTATTGTAGTCTAGATTAGGGATCCCCAACCCCCAGGCTGTGGACCAGCACCAGGCCGCGGCATGCCAGAAACCAGCCCGCACAAACAAGAGAAGCCCTATCTGCAGAATGCAGGCAGCACGCAAAACCACTCCCCTTCCGGTCTGTGGAAAAACCTTTTTCCACAGAACTGATCCCGGGTGCCCCAAAGGTTTGAGGCCGTTGGTCTAGATTATATTGAACGTGGGCATCCAGTCTATGGTGTTGCTGATAATTAGCCAAACCCCACACAATCTCCTGCTCAGACTATTCTAAAAGTAAATTATTAAGCACTTTTCATTTTATTTAGTTATTCTTTAGCAGTCATTTGAAGGAGAAACAATTCTCTATTTCTGCTTGCATCACCCTTTAATCCAAATCCACTTTATAGTGCACTGTGCAAACCCAAACCAAGGATGATAGTTCAGCACATTGTGTGAACTCAGCAAGTTTTGATTTATTCAATAAACTATAATTAAGTCATGCAGCATATGAAACTCGTCTCTGTTTCTTCTTCCCAAATAATTGAAAAGGAGCTAATCTTTTCATGTAACGAATTTCTCTCAGAATTAATCCATTCTCCCACTGTTCGCGGTGTTCTGACAGCCATCATGAGTTTGATCTGCTGCTTCAAAGAAATCTGTTTTCCTATTCTTTCATTCAATGTATATGTCCACGAATAAATCCCTGAAGACTTTTGAGCTGAGGTTATCTGTTGATCCCTAACCTCTTGCAAGGGTAGTGTGGCCTACAAAAAAATCTCTCCTATTTATGTCGCTGAGGGAACCCACTGCTCTTTGATTTACTTATTCAATCAGTTTCTGCAATTAATGAAGTAAAATGTCAAAGCATGGTAAAATCATAGCACAAACTTAAAACAAAAAATCTTGGGAATCTTGGAATCTTTTTATGCCAAGTATTGTATGCCAAGGGAGATATTGTAGTGATCACATCCAAACCTTGGATTCTTTATTCTTTGATAGCGGTTCTCTGGAGTCTCAAGCAGAGGTGGCATTTGTTCCATCACGTGATCCTTTTAATTACAGTTATCAGAAAGATTTAACCTCCACAAGCTTCTCTGAGCACCAACCCACAATATCAGATAAATAGAAATTAAAGGGAGGAATAAAATATTAGCCAAATCTAGCAGCACCGTTAAAGAGCAATTTTCGAACCACTGATAACATCTACTCTCATATGAAAATTATCAAGTGCTAATTTTATTTTATTTTATTTAAAAAAAAAACCATTTTAACCAATTTGTAGCGATAATAATGGCTCCCTGAGGCTTTTTTTTCTGAATCTCAAACTGAAAGCTATAAGTGTGTCTAAATTCTATTATTTGTCTGGGACTTTAAAGACTGGGCTTAAAGATGTCTCCCCATGCTCTGCCACTAGAACTCTTGCACAGACCAATGCAACCACATAGATTAAAAACTCGGCCACTCACTACTCTATCTTCAGGAATTAAACACAGTTCCAACCATATACTGCTTCTTAGACAGTACTGATTTAGAGGATTAATTATCTAACTTGCAAACAAGGTGTGTGGTTCAGCTACACAACCATTGTAACTGCTGCAACTTCCAACAAATTGAGACATCACAAAAGGAGAACTCGGAGAAAAACTAGTAGAGACCTAATCGAAGGCAGAAATGCAATTGCTCAGGATGAGATGGGACTTTCTCCGATTCTACTCATCCCAGAGACTTTTGATTTAACATGTTGCACCACATGCATTCAGTAGGAGCACATAAATGTGGAGTCAAAAAAATAAAGATGGTGAGCATGACTACATAACCAAAGCCCCATCCCTTTTACCCTATGTTGATGCATAGTAAAAAGGGGTAGTGTTTTTGGTTGTGGCTACCATCTTGGGTTTTTACCCTCTCCCCGGACTGGATCATCCAGATATGTAAACTAGCCAGAGGGTTTGGCTCCATCAATTCCCTGTGCAAGTAAAACACTGCCAGTCGACTCCATACACAGATGTCCTCACAAGTAGTGCATACCTGTTTAATTATCCTTATTATTCTTTCCATGTTTTTCTCCTAAAATTATGAGGGATCAATGGGCAGAATACTATATTTCTGTCTCTCTTTACCTCAGTTCAGACCAGCAGAGTGATTCCTTGAGAAGATAATTGGAACACAAGTATATTGGCAGTCTAATTTTATTCATTCCCATATGCAGGCAAAGATGTTCACATTTTCTAATAGTAAAGCATACTGTGCACTCACGCCAATAGGCCATCTCTGTGACATGTTGGTTGCATTTTGGGCCTCAGTTCTATTAAGTTTTATAATACACAATCCAGTATAGCATCCGTTCTCACTGTCAAGAGAAAATTGCTAGGCTTCAAAGAACAGCTTTTCAGAAGTGACGTTCATACTTCAACCACAGCGCTAAACTAAATGCCTCATAAATTGGAAGTTCTTGACCATATTATGAATATCCACCAGTGACAGCTGCTTTTCTTGGCAAAAGATATTTCCATTTGAGGGCATTTTCTGTTTTCCAGCTTTTTTTTTCAAAAAAAAACCCCCCAAAAATATCTCCATCAAGATACCTGGGAGGAGTTCCCTCCAAATAATATGACCTCTTTTAAATCTGTTCGGTATCGGACTGTTTCAGGAACTGCATTTTATTTTTATTTTTTTTCCGTTTGCAAAAGAGCAAACAAAAAAAAACCCAATCAGAGGAAACCTTAAGGGGAGAAAGAATTTTATCCTGGTTCAATCAATGCAGTAACCAAAATGCAGCGCCTGAGAGAAAGTACTTGCTTTTCAATATCCTGATTCATTTTACAGTTATCTTTATAGCAGACCAACTTAGTTGCTTTCGTAAAATCAGAACATTGGAATCTTAAAGAGCTAATTTGCATGTTGCCCGGATCAGAAGGTGGCATGTATAAGTATTCTGTTCAAAAGAGCTTATAGAAAGGTGAATTAAAAAGATCTCAAGGGCTGCTAGAGACAATTCCATGCAAAGGAGGCCTTGCAGAAAATATTTCCTTGTACTGATTCCTGCCATAAAGAAGACAGCCTGGCCAAGGAAGCAATTGGTTTGGCTCCTCCCCTCCTGAAGTTCTTTGTGTTTGTGTGTGTGTGTGTGTGCGCGCGCGCGTGTGTGTGCGTGCGCCTTTGGCTCCTGGTGACCTGGACCAGTCACTACAGTTCTCTTGGCAGGATTTTGGGAGTGATCTCATGATCTCCCATTTTCAATCCTAGTATCTTCACCACTGCACCAAACTGGTTCTCTGTTTCCATTCCAAATACCAATTAAAATGACTGCAGTAATAAATACTGATGCTTGTGTTATTTTCCCTCATTGTTTCCCTCAGACAATCCATGCTTTTCCACTGTGTATTTTTAAATGGCAGGCCTGTAGGCAGGAACAGACGTGCTTTTCTTGATTTTACATCATTCGTCCTGAAAACAGAAATGGACAGGGTGGAACTCTCCTTCTCTAGATGCCTTGAAGCAGAAACTGAACTATCTATTTATCTAATGTATCTAATACGAGTATATCAACAATGCTTTAAAGTGGATTACTGCCCTCTCTAAGCGGTTTACAGAGTCAGCATATTGCCCCCAACAATCTGGGTCCTCATTTTACTCACCTCCGAAGGATGGAAGGATGAGTGAACCTTGAGCAAGTGAGGATCGAACTGCTGGCAGTCAGCAGAATTAGCCTGTAATACTGCGTTCTAACCACTGTGCCACCACAGCCTAAATCAGTGGTTCTCAACCTTTTTAATGCCGCGACCCCAACCGGTCGTAAGTCGAGGACTAAACCGGTCGTAAGTCAAGGACTACCCAACCGGTCGTAAGTCGAGGACTTTCCCTGCCCGGGAGTGCCGCACATGCGTGGTTCCGCCTTCTGCACCGGCCGAGGCGTAGCTGGCAAGCGGCAGAGACGGAGCAGGCCGACCACCAGCTGGCCCAGTCCAAGGGAGGTAAGGCACCCGCCGGAAAAGGGGGAAAAAATGGCGGACAAAAAAAATGGCGGACAGCCTTTCTTGGCGACCCCCATGAAATGGTCGATCGACCCCAAATGGGGTCCCGACCCACAGGTTGAGAACCACTGGCCTAAATGGTGCCTATGTAGTGGTTTCAAGTGATTTCAAGAATATTTTTTTAAGAATACTTCCCAATAAACAGGAGTCAAACTTGTTGAGCAGTCTTCTTCTTTCTTACCCCTGGGCTGCAGGCTGATAGACAATAGTCAATAAGACAAGCTTCTATATTGTAGCAAAAAACTTCAAATCTATAAACCTTAGTAACACGTGCATGTAGTCACTAAGGCATGAGCACAAACTCAACTCGAAGGAGACTTTATGTTTACAGCATTACCCTTAATTCTGGCTGGATTAAGGGCCGCAATTCTTTGCTTTGTTCTTTGAAAACAGCTGTTCCTTGGCGTATAAGTGAAAGAAAAGGCATGTTTAAATCTTAATGCTAGAATGTTTCATGATAGTCAGAAGGATGACATAAATCCGCAAACAAAAGCTTTCTTCTTAGGCTCTAAGGCAGCTGTGGAAAGTAAACTATTGAATTATGGAATATAGTTGTGGTTTGCTGTAATTAAAGCTTCACAATAAACCCTTGTGACAATTTATTTATAAGCAAGTGCCAATATTTCTAGAAAACAAAAGAGCACAGATTATTAAAATGTGGGCGGGAAGAAATGAATCTGAGTACTCCACATACATTTGGCTGTGATGTTTAAGCCCTTGAAGGAGTTGAAACAAGCCCAGAAAGTTCTTACCTACGCTGAAATAAAAATTTGCGGAAGTTGTATCCTGGCCTAGAATTCACAATTTTCATCCCAAAAATGCTTTTTCAAGAGGCAACTGGACTTTCTTGTTTTTCTTTGAAGACGTTTTGCTTCTCATCCAAGAAGCTTCTTGAAAAAGCACCTTTGGGACAACCATGACCTGGATGACTGAGAATCTCCATAGACATTCACAGTTTTCCTGTTCTTAAGGGGAAGGACTGTAGTGAGGATAAGATTGTATTCCCCTGAATGGCATGTCAGTTCTCCGTGAAGATGGGAATCTTGCTGATTGGAGTCCCCATCTACAGAGGGTTACTTTCCCACCTTCACCATTATTATGAAGAGGTCAGGGGTGGAGAAGTAGTACTGCAGCATATCGCCCATCATGGATTATAAATTCTATTTGTGAGCACCTGAAAATGGCTTAGCTTGTTTTGCATTTGGGCTAAAACATCTTTGTTAAACAGTTCAATGTTGTGATGTTTACATTAATGTTCATTTTAAGAATTGCAAATAGGTAGCAATTTGTATGAATAAATGTTACACCCAAATATTCAGCACAGTCATTTTTATAAATAGGAAGTGAAGCAAATGGAAGCCATTTCTAAAATCAGGAGAAATATTTACCTTATCTCTAAACCTGAGAATATTAATAATGTCAATGTTGTATGTTGCAGAGAAGAGGATTATTAAGACACCTTGTGTTTTAATGAAAAATATTAAAATTCACCACTCCCAAAATTACCAAATATGTCCACATACACATACTTTATAGAGGCTGTAAGTATTTTGGAAGACATTCTACCAAATATCTTTGTGAATAGAGAAAAATTGTAGATGTGAATAGAGAAAGATTGTAGATGTAGCAAAGGAATAATGTTCCAGGTGTTCTTTCTTCTACAGTGGCAATTTTCTGTTTTCAGAGAAAAATACTTCTTTCTTTCCTTCCAGGTGCCTGTCATGAGCTCAGAAAAACAGACACAAAGGACATCCTACAATCTGCAGGCCACATCTGGCCCTTTGCCCATCCTGTCTGGCCTGCAGCTGCAGCAGTGGCCCTATTGGTTCAGCCCTCCACAACAATCCCAGCTTCACATGTGAAAAAATTAATTGCCCACCCCTGCTCTGGATGGTCAGCCCATTGCTGACCTGCAGCCTTCAATGCCAAGAAGGGATCTCATTTAGCCAAAAAGAGATCTTGAGGTGACATGCAGCTTGTCCCATTTGCCCTTGAGCCAATACTCTCCTCTCTTCTTCTTTCTTTCGTCTCCTTCTCCCCTGCCGTTGCTTGAACGGCCCTTCCTTTGCTGAAACCACTGTGAAACAAAATTGACAATTAGAGTACTTAGTCTTTGTGAGCATCAACATGTTTTCTGGCAGTTGCTGTAAAAAGGATCCTATGGCTGACCGACATCTGTCTTTCTTCTGTCGACTTTTCAGGATGCAATCCTTGCCATTTCTCCTACCCCCCCATAACCTCCCACTGGGGTAAAAAGCTGTCCTGCTTAGCCATAGGACCTCATGCTTCTGCATTCTAACTGTGAGAATCTTTTCAGAGGCCATTTTATGGGAGAGCAAGAGCCTCAGTGAATGAGTGATGATGCTATGTGGGTCAGGATATATTAGATAGTGAATGAAGCAGGATATTCAAGGAGAGGGCACTGCTGGTATTTTTGAATAATTCCATTTTAAAACTAAAGCCAGTTTCAGGGTTTTACCCTTGAGATTTTGTGTGTTCCCTGAACCAAGCTGAAGGGAAAATGTGTCGCCAATTTGCAGCACTTGCGGTGAGAAGGCCACAAAAAGACTGTCTGTAACCCCAAGGCTTCACTTTGTCAATCCCTATTCTAGCTCAATTGTTCTTTCTCAAGTAGACAAATGGGAAAATGTCCCCCTTCCAGGCAGGGGACTGAAGTCAGGGGAGAGTTCATGCCAGAGTTAGCCAATAGGTACATAGCCAGATGGCACCAGGCTCATAATGTTTTCTATCAGCGGTATTGCTGCCTGAAGAATTTTAAAGCATTATATAATGTCAAGAGCAGGAACATGAAGCCATCATTTACGCTTGCAGCATTGTTTTAGGCTTATGCTGTTGCTTGTTTCATTCTTTCTTGCAAATAAATAAATCCCAGATAGTGAGGAGGGCTTCGTTTTGAAAATAGAAGCATTGATATTCTGATGCCATTTCCAGTTTGTGCATGACATTTATTAGTTCTGTATAGCATTACAGGAGTTGTCATGTTTCTGCTAATATACTAGACTGACAAAAATTAAATGGTGTTAGTTTCTACGCCACTTGATTTCAGAGCCTAAAGATGATAACAGCAATAATACTGGGGGGGGGGGAAGAAGCGTTGATTACTTTGGGGTTTTAATTAGACTGCAACAGAAATGGCATGTGTTGCTTTGGATGCACTTTCTCAGTTACAGGGAGCTAATTAAGGTGGAGTCATCTGGAAATGCTAACTTTCCACATTCCCCCATAAATGTACTCATTTATGAGATAAACCAATCAATCACCTTGTCTCCTTGTCCCTGGATTTTTTTTTTAACAGTTTCTCACAACTTGCAGATATCCGGGACCTGAAGCCTTTATAAGCAATAACCAGTATCTTGAATTGCTCTTAAAAACATACTGCTAACCAGTGCAGTTCCCGCAGCAACAGTGTTACATAGCAGTACAGAGTCAAAACTCTAAGGCAATGATCGTGAAACTTTTGAGCTCAGCGTGTCAAAATTTTGGAAAATGCCTAACTTGTCACCCAAAATATCAAATGAAAGAAACAATTCTCTATCTCCCCATCCCCATCTAGGCCATCCTGAACACCAGCACTTGGTCTGGGCCTTAATGTCAGCCCTGGTGCCACCACACTCACTCAAAAAGGCTGCCTTGTACCATTCCCAAAGAAGCATGAGACACATGCACTTCCCAGGATCTGAAATGTACTGCTTACCTTCAGATGGTGCTCTTGAAAGGCTCTACAGCCCACTCAAGATTGCTCCAGATTGCAGGAGGACTTTGTTCTTGAAGCAGCTTCACAGAATGCTGTTCTGCAGCCTACAGCCTCCAAAACTGCATGAAAGGATGTCCCATTCTCACCCAATTTTCCAAGAGTCTGGCCGTTCCTCAAGAGAATGGCTCTTTTATGCAACTTCTAGAGCAGGGGTCTTCAAACTTGGCCCTTTTATGACTTGTGGACTTCAACTCCCAGAATTCCTAGCCAGCGTGCCTGGCTGAGGAATTCTGGGAGTTGAAGTCCACAAGTCATAAAGGGCCAGGTTTGAAGATTCCTGGTCTAGAGGCCATGCAAGAACACACGTCATTCTTAAGCAGCTTAAATAGCCCCTAAAAAATCACATGATAATGGTGCTTGCTTTTGAGAATAGTTGTTGGGTGTTGATGAACGCTGGAATGTCATCCAAAATGTCTGGAATGTCACCCAAAATGTCAAATGTCTCCTTTGACGTGCAGGTCATAGGTTTGCTATCACTGCTCTAAAATGAACATACAGGAGCTGCATTTTGGATCATTTGAAGTTTCAGAATGGTCTTCAAGATCAGCCCCATCTAAAGTGAATTAATCAGTCATACTATTAACAATGATAATGATCAATATTCATTCTGGAAAGTGCCTGGTTGACTAAATTGGAAGGTTTCATTACCTAACAGATTTGAAATGACATTGTGCATTACCTAGGATCTGCTTGAGTTTCTGAAACATCTTCCATGTTCACCATATTGGAGAAATGGACAAGCAGCTATATCTTTTTAATCCTCTTCTAATCTGCCAATTTCAGATGGATAAAATGCAGGAAATGTTGCACCAAGCAGCTTTACAATAAGTTTTGAAAGAAAACATAAATCAAATAACATATTTTCAATTATCATATTAAATAGAATTTTGTTCAATTTCCAGCCCATTTTTAGAGGATCAGTTTTATGATCATTCAGGCAAAAAGATACAGACAATATTCCCAGGGTACCTTTGTAGGTAGACAATTTTTTCACACAGAGGCCATACTTTTTCTTTCTCTTTTTCCAAATGGCCTTTAAGTACCATAGTGTCATAATGATATCATGAACAAAATGCAGTCACATTCTTCAGCCTATTGAAACATTTTATGGGGAAACAGGCAGGTTACATTTATCAAAGACTTCATGGACCTATTTCAGCTTTGTAAAGTCAACAAGTGTCCTATTGAAAAATTGTGTCTTTGTCATCAAAGACAATATGGTCTTTGGAGCAACAAAATTGGGCCTTAGGTCACCTTTATTTTAAAGGTTGGAAATCCTCCTTCCTTATTACAGAAGCTAAAAATATGTACTATTCTTTCCAGGCCTTTCTGAGTTTCTTTCTTCTGCTGACTTTATGATTTATAAGGTTTACTTTGTTGTAAGCTACCAGAGCTATTCAAGAATATACAAAAGAAATATCAAAATGATGCGCCATATCTGGAACCATTTTAGTTTCAGAATGTTGAAAGAAAAATCTTCATCAGGGTCCAGTCCAAGCTGGGAATAAACAAAATGGAGACTGAAGGTTGGAATTCATTGAAGAGCAGAGCCAGACAGAAGCGTGGCTCTGGGAAAGGTGACCGCATCTTGCTGGGAGGGGTGGGTTTTTATACCCTCTGGGCTCTTGAGGTTGTTTCCTGTTCCTTTTGAGGCTTTGTATTTCCTGTGTCATGTATTTTGATCTGAGTCTGAGTGTGCCCTTTTTGTATTGATGGGTTAATCCTATTATGTGCCCAAAGGTCATGTCTTTTAGAGTTTGGGTGGAGTATGTAGATTTTAGAGGTCTTTGTCTTCCTAATCTCATAGCTTCTAGTTTCCTGGCCCCAACCTTCCTGAATGGATTATTGAATTTGCATTTCCAAAAGCTGGCCTCTGCCTAGAGGATGAGGCTGGTTTCTGTGGGCTGGTTTCTGTCTTTTTAAAGGTCTTCTCCATTATTCCTTTGGGGAATTATGTTCTGCCTTTTTAATATTTCCCAAAATATTTCTTTCTCTGGATTCTTCCCACAAGAAGATCCAGAGAATCCAATCTGCAGGAGAAAGGAGAGGGAGAGATCCTATTGCATAACCAAAGATCTGCTCTTGAATTGCTATATGTTATTCATTGGATAAACTCTGGGATAAAAGTAGGTGAATATCACTGTCAAATTCAATAGCACTTGAACAGGACATTTCTGAAAAAAAATGTAAGTCAATTGAATAAAAAAAAATTAATGTAGGAATGTATTTGTTCCAACTCAGAGGTGAAAGTATAACATGTAATTGGTTGGCTATGATTTAGCAAGGAATACAAGGGCTTACCAGTTTGCTTGCCACAAAAGAAAGTCAAGCCTCATAAACATCTGGAACTTCCCTTAAGGAAGATTTCAAAGCCCATCAGAGATTTGCTTTGCTTTACTTGAAAATTTGTGATGCAGCCTGGCCTCCATCAGCAGCAAATTCAGCCCACCCCTCACAAGAGTAAGTCTCTTACATGGCAACGTTATCTTGAAACACTGTGCTGGAAATTATCAAAGTATACAAGGTCTCTTCAGCCATGTGATCAGGGAAAGGGAAGTGTGCCATAGGGTCAAACTCAGAAGTTCCATTGGTGATTTACTTAATTTTGAAGATTTACTTAATTGCTCAAGTAATCATTGGCTAAACCAGAGTTGGGTACGTTCACACATCATGCTAAGCCAGGAATAGTACTTTATAAGGTATATTAAGGCAAACTGAACAAACTATAGTAACTTAGCATGAAGGTCATCTCAGCTGCCCAGCTAAGACAAGGAGGTACCTACTGTACATTGGCCAGCAACAATACAGGAAGATGCTGGAGGCAGATGATCAGTTTAGTGACAATGGCAAAGGTATCCATTCATACTGCTCAGGAGACGGCTATGGTAAACCATTTCTGTATTTTTATGAAGAAAACCACATGGATAAAAAATACATATAAGTGACAGGTGATGGGCCCGTCAGGTCAGATGGCACCCAACATGCTACTGAGGAAGAACTGAAGATCTTTTGGCATATTAATTGTATTTATGATGTGGCTAGATTAAAGCCTTTGGGCCCATACAGGAAAAGAAATCCAAAATTGTAAAGAGAGAATTATAGTAAGAATGTGGAATATAAGTATGAAGACAGGAAAGCTCAACACAGTAAAAAATGAAATGAAAATCAGGATCCATGAACACTGGCTGGAAGTCAAATGCCACAATCCCAAATCCTTAATCTCTACCATACTGACACCAAACAGCACCAGTTTGATTGGAGCAACACCAAAATATTGGCCATGCTACCACCCACAACGTTCATGAGATCATCGAAGCCTGGCACTCCACAAGCAATTCCAACAACAGACACATCAACCTAAAACCAGCCTATGAACCCCTCAGAATCCAGATCAACCACACAGCCAGCCAGAGACAGCATCAGCCCTCAACCAACCCACGCAAGCCCCCCTCCCCCTCCTACTAGCAGTTCACCTACCAATGACCCTGACCTGATGTAACCTCTCCAACCTAAGACCCATCACAAGCCTCTCACTGATGACTCACACCTGACTCATCACAAGACCCTCACTTGACACACCCACACTTGAAGCCCTTATAAACAGAACACTGACACTGACATCCCCCAAACTCTGCTGAAGATGTTACCCAGCCTGGTAACAAAATGTTCAGAAACCAACCCACAAGCTCGGAGAATGAACCTTCAGCCTTATTAAATGAAATGACTGCAAGACTAACATATTAGACATCAGTTAATTGCGACAAATGGATTGAACATTTTCAGAAGATCATACCATTTATTAGTTCATGAAAAACAAAGAAGAAATTGTGTTGCTTTTATAGTTAGGAAGGGTATAGCAAGAACAGTACTTACCTACAATGCAATCAATGGCCAAATAATATCAATCAGATTTTGTGGACAAGCCTTTATATGACAATCAATCAGGTTCATGCACCAACC
Source organism: Protobothrops mucrosquamatus (assembly GCF_001527695.2). Lineage (NCBI taxonomy): Eukaryota > Metazoa > Chordata > Lepidosauria > Squamata > Viperidae > Protobothrops > Protobothrops mucrosquamatus. Next base: position 192,018 of record NW_015388719.1, read on the forward strand.
ACTGATGCAGAAGAAGAGGTTGGTGACTTCTATGATCAAGCTCAATTTGAAATTGACAGAATATGCAAACAAGATGTCCTGCTTGTGAACGGTGACTGGAATGCCAAAACTGTAAACATGAAAGAGAAAAATGTAGTTGAATTGTATGGCTTAGGAAATCAAAAAGGAGCAGGAGACCGGCATTAATTTCTGCCATTCCAATGACTTCTTCATAGCTAAGTTCAAACAACCAGAATGTCATCTCTATACGTGGACATCACCAGATGGAGTATATGAAAATCACATATTATCATGACTATATAATTGCTAAAAAGAGATGAAAGTACTCAATTGTAGCATCAAAGACATGGCCAGGTCATGGCAGATCATGAACTGCTGCTATGCAAGCTCCGAGTTAAGCTTAAGAAGAAGAAATCTACTCAGTTTCTATGATATTTCCTTCGAGATATACCCACCATTTTCAAAAGAACATCAGGAATCGTTTTGAAGTCCTAAACTTCACTGATAGAGAACCATAGGAATTATGGAATGAACTTAAAGAAGCCATTAAGGATGAATGTGAAAAGGGACTGCCAAAAATAAAGGGGGAAAAAAAAAAAGCAAGCTAACTGGATGTCCCAAAAAATAATAATGAAAATTGCCAAGAAGAAAAGAGAAACCAAAGCCAAGAAAGACAAACATCTTAAAAACGGAACTTAACAAAAGACTTTCAGAGAGCTGTTAGAAGAGACAAGAAACAATATTGGAAACAAACATGGAAAAACAAGGAAAGTCTTTTAAAGGATCTCTGAATTCAGAAGGAGGTTGCACCCTTGAATTGATATGCTAAAGCAGTGGTTCTCAACCTTTTTAATGCCGCGACCCCCAACCGGTCGTAAGTCGAGGACTAAACCGGTCGTAAGTCGAGGACTAAACCGGTCGTAAGTCGAGGACTACCCAACCGGTCATAAGTCGAGGACTTTCCCTGCCCGGGAGCGCCGCACATGCGTGGTTCCGCCCCCTGCGCCGGCCGAGGCATAGCTGGCAAGCGGCAGAGACAGAGCAGGCCGACCACCAGCTGGCCCAGCTCAAGGGAGGTAAGGCACCCGCTGGAAAAGGGGGGAAAAATGGCGGACAGCCTTGCTTGGCGACCCCCGTGAAATGGTCGATTGACCCCAAATGGGGTCGCGACCCATAGTTTGAGAACCGCTGTGCTAAAGGATGCCAATGGATAGATAGTAACCAATTCAAAGGAGACCAAATGAAGGTGGAAGGAGCATGCTGAAACAGTGGACAGAAGAAATGCCAGCATTCAAGATGCCTTAGAAGATATCCCTTACTTACAAGAACTTTAGTACTAGAAAATAAAGTTAGATCAGCGCTCCAGTCATTACTAAGACAGAGACCTGTTGGAATACTCACTGAAATATGGCAAGCAACAGAAGAAAAAACAATCAAAGTTCTAACCAACTTATGCCAGCAAATCTGGAGAATGACACAGTAGCCAATCGATTGAAAGAAGTCAATCTACATGCCAATAAAAAAGGAGAGTTAACAGAATGTGCAATGATAAAATATCCTTAATTTCACATGCTAGCAAAATAATACTTTAGGATTATCCAATGCGGATTAGAGCTCTACATGGAAAAAGAGATGCCAGATGTTCAAGCTGGCTTTAGGAAAGGCCGAGGAACATGAGACATTATTGTTGATGCATGCTAGATAATTGAAAAAGTCAAAGAATACAAAAATAAGTCAGTACGAGCTTCCATCTATTATAAAAAAAAGGCTTTGATTATGACCATCATGTCAAGCTATGGAAAGTGCTCAGAAAAATGGGAATCCCAGAATATCTCATTGTCCTCATGAAAAACATATACTAGTCAGAAAGCCCGAGTCCAGCAGAACATGGTGAAGGAGACTAGCTCCAGATTGGCAAAGGAGTTCAGTAAGACTGCATATTCTCCTGTTATTTATTCAATATATATATAGAATATATATTACAAGCTGGACTGGAAGATGACCATGGTTTTAAAACTGAAGAACGAAAAATCAATAATCTGCACTATGCTGATAGCTGAAAATACAAAGGATCTTCAAGCCCTAATATTAAAAGTCAAAGAGCACTGTGAAAAAAATGAGACTAACATTAAATACAAAGAAGACCAAATTAATGACAATAAGTTGAACAAAACAGTTTTAGAATAGACAGTGAAGATATCAAAGTGGTAGATAGTTTTGGTGTTTTAGGATCAAACATCAACAATAAAGGAACAAGCAATCAAGAAATACCCTGCAGACTAGCACTTGCTCAAGCAGCCATGAGGGCTTTTAAAAAGATATTCAGGTACCATGATATGTCTTTACCTGCAATGATCAGAATCACGTAAAGCACGGTAGACTTGTGCGTCCCTTTACTCTCAATAGAAGCAAAGTTGGACTTCAAAGAAGCAGATGGAAACAGTATTGATGCTTTTGGACTTTGGTTTTGGAGAAGATTCCTGAGAATATTGTGGGCAGTCAAGAAAATGAATGGATGGGTCACCTGAACAAAGCAACACAGGGTTCTCACTTGAGGTGCAAATGACCAGGCTCAAATTATCCTACTTCAGGCACATTATGTGAAGACCCAGATCTCTAAAAAAGGTTCTAATGCTGGGAAAGGTAGAAGGAAAGAGAAGAAGATGACCAGCAGCAAGGTTGATGGACCCAGTTATGGCGGTGATGAGTGCATGGTCAAGTGGCATGAAAGAACAAGTTAGGGATGGATCATCTTGGAGAAAAATCTATCTACATGGTAACCAGTTGAATAAATAAGTCATTAAAAAACACCTGACATCATAGAGAGCCACTGTGGTGTATGGTTGAAGGAATTAGGCTAAAAACCAGTAGACTGTGGGTTCTAGTCCTGCCTTAACCACAAAGATTGGTGACACTGAGTCTGTTGTGTTCTCTTTCAGCCCTAGGAAGAAGGCAACGGCAACCCACTTCCAAAAAACATTTTCAAGAAAACTGCAGGGACTTATCAAGGCAGTCCCCAGAAGTCAAGACTGTCTTGAAGGTACCAGAAAGGAAAAGGAAAAGGAAAAGGAAAAGAAAGAAAGAAAGAAAGAAAGTAAAAACCCTCAACCTTCATGAGATTCTTTCCCCTAAAAAAAGTGTTCCTTTTTTAATGATTTAGAGCAGGGGTGTTAAACTGCCGGCCCGTGGGCCAGATGTGTCATGCTGAAACCATGCCCACCCCATTGCCCACAATGGCAAAAAAGTTGCGATACATCATGACACATCACATGACGTTGCGAGTTTGATATTCCTGATTTAGAGTAAGGGCAGAAAAGTCTTGATCCCCTAAAACAGGGAAACTTTTCAAACCATCTGAAATACTTTGTATTTAATTTGTTAAATCCACATTCTCTCATCTGATTGGCTCAGCTCTTTCACATCCATCCTGTAGGCTGTCATCAATGATTTTCAATATTCTCAACATAACAGGGCCTACAGGCCATCATCAAACACATGAGGTACATTTAACTCAATAACAGAGTTCCAATGCTATTCTCCCACTGCTGAGATGCTGGATTATCAATTACTTTCAACAAATCGAGCTCTTTAAAGAAAAAGAAATGGAAGAAAGATCCCCATAGTTTAACAGAAGGGCATGGGAAGAACAGCCATCAAAACAATATTGGGGAAAGTGGAGATCATTAACATAGTCTACAGACTGTTCTCCTCTTTAATTGTACAAATGCAGAGTTGCAATCTTATAAGTAGACAATGTTCAGAAAAGAAAGCTTTCCATGAGGAAAATCTTATTTTAAAGATAAAATGTAGTGGTTTAAGAATGGTGGGTTGGGGCTGGGAAAATTCTTACTCAGCTCTGAAGCTAATAATCTCCCTAAGGTCCAAAGGCTCCGTGTATTTGAACAGCACTATTGTATTAGACATAAAGCCAGATCTATTGTAACCATCAACATCCCGTTAAATTTACAGTTCCAAAAAAGGAAACTGATAAGGAAACAAGTAAATTAATGCAGTTTAACCGAAGGAAGAATTTTACTCTATTGTGCACTTGGGAAAACCAATCCTTGAACAGAAGTGTCAAGACTGTTCTTGTTTCAGCTATAAAATATTTGGGACACGAAGTCTGGCAACAAAATGTAGTTTTAAAAAAGCTACTATTTGGCTTTCTCAACAAGGCATCTTGCTTCTGTTTTGTGGTAAATTTAATGCCCTGATTTAAATTGTCCCCTGGGATGAGAGTCTGGGGACTCATCAGCATGACAGCCATTTTGAGTATGAGCAAGACCTGTCTCCCACAGACATCTATAGCGTTTCCTGCCTGAGCAGGGAGTTGAACTAGAAGACCTCCAAGGTCCCTTCCAACTCTGTTATTCTGTTAGATGTGATGAAGAGGGGCAAATGGCAAGAGCAGGGTCATGCCACAAGCTCCACCCCTTTTTGTATGTGCATTCTGATATGCTATCAAATGTGCCTAGGTCCCAAATGCTGGAGACTTAGACCTATGCAATGTCAGGAGCATTGTAGAAAATAAAATCCTGTCCCTTTAAGATATTCAGTGCTGATCACCACTGCTTCAGGCAAAACCTGCTACCATTGGATCCACATGCAGAGATCCATCATAGGAAAAGTCCCGTATAAAGCCTCCATGCCGAGAAATGATGTTCCTCTGCTGTCTCGAATCAAGTAGATTTTGCAGGTTTTTGAAACATTGCAAAAGGCTGCTCGTCAGAAGCAATTAAAGGTAGTCCTCAATTTACAAACAGTTGTTTAGCAACTATTCAAAGTTCCAATGAACCTACCTGGGGGTACTTACTACCCAGATTTGACTTTCCAAGAGCTGCCCTTCCAAAAGTCACATGACTGCTTCAGGCGCTCGGCAACTGGGCCACATTTGCCAAAATTTCCAGCCCCCCCCATGGTCATATGACTACATTTTACAACAGTTTTCCTGAAAACAGGCGTTTATTTCCAGTTTTCAGCAAAACCACGCCCATAGCAGACCATTGGTTGTCTTAATGACCATTTGCTTGAGACCATTGGTTCATTTAACTACTGTAGATTTACTTAAAAACTGCCGCAAAAAAGATAGTGAAATTGGGCCGATCATAAGACTGACCCGCTTTGGGACCATCGTGAATTACAACTGTGATGGATAGACTCCATTATAGTCATAACTCAAGGAATATTGTATTGTAGCAAATCAAATAACTTTATTGTGGTCATTAACCAGCAGAGAGTACTTTGGGGGTGGGGAAAGAGATCCTATGTTTGTTGCCACTCGGAAATGATACTAGTCTCTCTATACAAAATGCCTGAAATAACACTGCAGAAAAGTGTCCAGTTATTTGTTTATCAGAGTTAATTTCAAGCAAGATTGCATGCTAAGAGTCGTCACCATCTTTCACCGGACCTACAAAAGGCTCAGCTCTGAAGCAGTCCGTGAAGAAAATGTAACAGTAGCATTTGTGGAGAAGCAGGAAATGGCTTCCCATGACAAGATGACTAATAATGCAAATCACATCAGGGAGGCAAGACCCCAGGAAGAAAATGAAAGAAGCAATGGCATGGAAAGGAAGAGAACAGAATTATGACAGGTTGGGAGATGAGAACCACAAGCTGGGAACTTAATTGAAGTACAGCTGAACAAACTAGTCCTTGTAGTGTGGGAGGTGGGTTTAATAAGGCAAAGCCCCTGCGAGTAGTGACTTAAGAAAAGGCCAAACAAATGAATCAGAGCAGCTGAGCAACCAAATAAAAGAAATGAGCAAACAGATCAGATTGAAGAGCTTGCCAAAGCATCATACGATTAGGTCATGTGATACTGAGAGGGAACCAAGAGCAAGTTTCTTGTCTCAGTTCTGAAGGCCAAATATGTTTTTTTTTCAGGCTTGTGCCTCTGCATGCATATTTTCCAGTGAGACAGACCAAGACCGGAAGATCATTTAATTTCAATTTATCAGAATATTCAGACAAAAGGGATTCCTTTCACTGAAAGAGGGAACCCAGATCCTTAAGTTGCATTCTATAGCTAACACATCAAAGAAAATGCAAGACAAAAGTTGATTGGACAGGATAAAAGTAACCCCTCCTTTGCATAGTAAATCAGCTACATGTAGTCCAGGGGTGTCAAACTGGTGGCCCGCGGGCCAGATGCGTCACATGCAGGCCATGCCCACCCCGGCTCCGCAAAGGCAAAAAACATCGCGATACATCATGATATGTCACGTGACGCGATGGACCGTCCACATCAGGTAAATTTACTCCAGACTGTAGTCTTCCCCTTATTTTAAATTCTACAATTACTCCTTTCCCAACAGACCTCAAGTTCTTCTCTATTTGGTCTGTGGTTAATTGTGATTGTTTGAAAAAGAATGGTCCTTAATAAGAGGTCGATAGGGAAGATATTAAATAGAAAAGTCAAATCCTTACAATCACCGATAGCATCAGTCAATCCATACAGCAATAGGATAAAAAGTTCTCCTACATTCCAGTCCGTAATGGTTTGATAAAGCCTTATCATCGTTTTAAAAAAGAGAAAAATAAGTCAAATTAAAATACAAAGTAACTATGTTAGTTAACAATATTACAAAATCCATGTCATGTGCCCCTCAATACAGAGTCTGGGTCACCCACTATTCCTTGTTAGCTTAAAAGAAATGCTTCAAAATGATACTATCCAAAACATGTAGCATATCGATGACTAAAGTCTTGTCTGCAATGTGTTACGTGTTGGAAAATTATAGAGGATGATTCTCAGTTTAGTTTTCATTTAGCATGTGTTCAGTCAATTTCTATATTCAGATCTGAGCAGGCACATACACAACACACAATTTCTCAGTGAGAAATAAATATAGCTTGGAGTATATTTATGAAACATCAGCAGACATCAAAAACAGCCAACTGGCGAAAATGGGACAAAATTCAGATAAAAGCATGGTGAGCGAAATTAGAATTCTAGGCAAGAGACAAAAAAAGGCAAAGGCTTAATAACTGCAATCCAGATTATCTACATCTATTTGAATCTCAAGAGGATACCTTCCCAGAGCCACTGGAAACAGCCCTGAGGATCATTAGCACAGACAATCCCTAAGCATCTTTCTCTCTTCTAGACTTCACCCTTTTATGTACATAAAGTAGCAGATCAGAGATGGAACTCAGGATAGCAGGTGATCTATTCTACACCATAAAGGGAACTGTTTGGTGACAGAATGGGACAACTTGCTGTGGGACAACTTGCCGCAGGGCAACTCAGTGCAAGATAATTATAACATTATTATTAATAATAACAATATTAGGAATATTACTAAGAATATTACTAATAATATTAAAAGAGGAAGAGGTCTAAAATACAGCTATCTCATGTTAAGTTGTCCTGCAGTGTGTTGTCCCATGGTAAGTTGGCTGCAACAACTTGGCCAGTGGCAAGTTGGCCGTGGTGAGTTGGCCACAACGAGTTGTCCTAGACCAGGGTAGGCAACCTTGGCTCTTTTATGACTCGTGGACTTCAACTCCCAGAATTCCTGAGCCAAGGTTGCCTACCCCTGTCCTAGACCCATTTGGTGAAATGGGGATGATATATCCAAGACTACAGAAGAGAAAATATTAGGCCACATGACAAGTACCACGTACGAAGTGCCTTACATTAGTTCAGTGAACCAGAGCAAGGGAAGTTAGAGAGTTTCCTGGGTCACTTCCATGCTAACTTTTTTGTAAAGTGGAAATCATTTTTTGCAATCTTGTTTTGTGACTAATCTAGACAAATGTCTTGCCAAGACTAGGTTGTTTTATTCCATGATTTCTCTTTAGAACATGCAGAACAGGGAATGAAAGACCAAGCAATTAAAGCTTTCCCTTAAAAAAAGCAGAAATATCTCAGCTATGTGGGAAAATAGGAACAGAAATTATTTGAAAAGTCAGAGATGAGAAGAAATAACGGATTGAAGTGGGAAAGGGACACTCTTTTTGCAGTGAGGAGTGATACTGTATTTGTTCTGGTTTCCTCAGAGTCATAACGTATGACTAGTCCAGTCAAGGGCACCCTCTCAACCACAGAAACTTCACAGGTGACTTTAGGTCAGTTATTATCTTTCAGTCCAATTGAGTCCACCAGGAAGTTGTTATGGGAAAAATCAATGAAGAAGTACTATGTTAGCTGTTTCAAGACCCTAAAGAAAAATAGAATATAAATTTAACAAACAAATTCACATTGATATGGCAAGGCCAATTTTTTGTCCTCTGGGAGGTTTGCAATGGGGGTGGGGTGGGGTTATAGTTAATCAATGTGCTACATTGATTACCACCTTAGTGTTGCAGTGGCTTCAAATATCCACTTTGCCCATAAAAGAAACCAAAACTGGGAGACTGCGGTTGAAAATATAACATGTTGTAAACCTCAGTCATATCCTGTTTTATTTATCTATTTTTTAAATAAAAAAAACTCTGAAATATTGTAACCCTATACTGTAGGAAAGTTATTCCTGTACCTTTATGTCTTCACTTTTTAGCTCTAGACTATCTTTTTGATATCATATCTATGTTCATCTAATTTGCATATTTCATTTGCTCATGCACTTTAGTGCTTTTCACATTAAAAAAGTATTCTGGCTTTGAAACAAACTTTGATCAACATACTGTTATTTTCAGCTAATACATCAAAGAGGTTCATCCATTGTCTGCAAGTCATATGTACTCCCAAACTTTTTCTTATGATTCCCAGAAGCCACATTCCCAGAAGCCACATTTGGTAACAAGATTTTTTTCTCTCTTATTTTATTACCATGGATTTCCAAACCACAGACCAACACAAACAGCCCTCTGCCTTTTTCATTTTTCATTCATTCATTCAACATTTGGAATAATATATATTACTCGGTCCATAGGCTTCTCAAACATTTCCTATATGTATGATACTTCTATAGAAGAAATCTGATCCATTTAAAAATGCTACACTTTCGAATTATTTTGAAAGGTAGTCAAGAAATGTAGCAAGCAGGGCAGTTACTGTATATGGTGTTATCAATATACTGACAGAGTTAGAATTTCTAGAGAGCGTTTTGGGAGACAAAAGGAGTTGATTCATTAAGGCTATTAAAAGATGTACACAATAGACCTTTTTGTAGTTATTTCTACCCAAATAAGGTCAGCTGGAAAATGGCTTTGTCTTTGGGGAGTTTGCCACCAAAATTCACAGGCATAATTTCAGAGGTGTCAAGTTCACATGAAGCCTATTATCTATGAATTACCTACTTTTAATAGTTTATACACATCTCCTGTAAGCACTAGAAATTCTTGTAGGTAATCAGGCAGGATGATTCGTGTCTTTTAATCCATCCTCCTTACAGTATATGGATCTTCATTTCTAAATATTTGGATGGCAAAAAGATAACAGCGTACCTATGAAATTTTTAAAAAGAAACGCAGAGCAAAAGTACTATTTCTTATATACTTAATAGGGTTATTAAAATGTGCTTGTTTTCAAAACCCAACAGAAATGAAATAAGCTTTGATTCAATCATTCCAAAAGCAACAGTCTTTTCCTATTAACCAAAATTGGAAAAATGTAAACAAACCACATTGGGAGCCAACTATTCAAAAACCAGTATTAAATGAATATGTGGTAGATCAGGGTATCTAAACGACAGCACAGAAGAATAGACAGGATTTTATAATGCTTGTATTTGTAATGTTTCACATTATTTTATGTGTTTCTTTTTACTCGTTTATCACATCTGTTCTTTACATTTACTATATATGGTGTTGTGCATGGATTTCTCCCCGTGAGTGTTCAGTCGCTAGCAAGATTAAGATAAGCCTATTAGAAAGGAGTGTCTGGCAGCTTATTCTACCTAGAAATGTTTTACAGAAAAGTAGGAAAGGCATAATTTCTTGTACAAGAATCGGCTCAGCCCCTCCCTTTTTGCCAACTATTAAAGGATTGAATGATTATTTTTGCATTGTGCATGATGTAGGTATATAGCTATAATGGAACATTTTAAATTTATAATAGGCCACTGGCATCTTCCACCAGAAATCCTGACAGTAAAACAAAGTTAAGGCCAGGGACAAAGAGCACTAGTAAATTATGCTTCCATTTCTTATTTTTGAGCATGCAAAGATTCCCAATAGAGAGCTCACTGGCATCTCACATTTAAGCAACTTGAGGAAACACACATTCCTTTAGAGTTGTGTATTTATACTTCTAATTTCTATTACTCTTCCCCACTGGGGCTGGACACTTCTACAGCGGCCTGTTGCCATGGATTCTTCTTTGTTCAGTCATGTCTGTGTCTTTGGCATCTCCAGCTAAAGCAGAGTTTAATTTAATTCCCCCCTCCCTCCAGACTTGTGGACCATACAGCCTTCAAGGAGAGGTTATCAGTATAACTGTTAACTTCGAAATTCGTAAACTACTTTTTGGTTCAACCCCTTCCGACGATATTTCCCGGTACTAATTTTGTTCACTCTTTCTCCATCTTCCATATCCCTCATTTATACCCCTCTACCAAATCAACGGTTAAGAACTAAAAAGTTCGTCACCTGAAAGTATAAACAGTCTTGAGATCCTGGTCAAGCAATCACTGTAAAGTATAGCAACAAATAAGCATGGAATTTGAATTCGTTACAATAAATGGGTTCATTTCTTGGTTTATACCCTTGCTCCACATGAAGATAATGCTTTTGACAGCAGTGAAATTATTTCTGATATATATTGGCAAACGAATAAGAGAAATAACATTTGAAGTCATTCCACTGAAATCATATGGGATCATATACAACCTTAATTCTATACATACTTACCTGGGAGTAAATTCCTTTGAATTCATTCCTTCTAAACTTTGCAATAAATATGCATAGGATTGTGCTATAAGTTTGTTTATATACTAACAAAAGCATAGACATTTTATATAATAATAATTAGTGAAAAGATGAGCAAGTTTGGAGACATCCCGGACACAAGTAATATATCTGCATATATTAATAATTCATTCAAGCATCGTATATATAATTTCATAAGGGAAAAGAGAGAAAATGTTTTTATGAATACATTGGACAGTTGAAAACTGACCACCATCCTTCCTGTGTGTGTTTTTTTTATCACTTTGAAAGACTGCTGTAAAAATGGGCAGCTGTGTTTGCCCATTCAAAGCAAAGGTCAACCAGAAAGCATTTCTCTCTCTCTCCCAATGACCTTTGACTAAATATTTCTGCCACCTTACATGCTCAGTAAAGGACTCACTTTAATACGCCTCCACCAAATAACACCCATTGCCCTATATTTGCATAGTACCCTAAAGGTACTCCTGTCCCATGCTGATGCTGGCTGGACTTTAAATTGGCTTAAGCAGATTACATCCTGACTGAGACATATAGAAAGCTGCTGTTTAATCTTTAGTCCCAACTGCCAGCCATCATATCCCTCCATTAGGCCATTTCCTGGAAGGCAATTGCCAAACACTTTCTTTTGTGTGCGTGGGATTCTTTTTGAAAAAGGCAGTGGGACCCACAGAACGAGAGCATCAGAGTGCAGACTTTTTATGCAGACAAGCTATATATGCAGACATATAAACCAGCTTTATAATAAAAGTTCTCCTCATGCAATGACCCAGAATTAGCTGCCTAATTTCTGCTGCAGAAATAGTAATAATAACATTTGTCTGGCAGAATGAAGGTCACTGGTTCAAAACTTGACTGAAACATGTTTTTTTTTTAATTATTATATTTCTTTCCCTGAGCTGCCCACTTTTCTGCTTTATTTTTAACAAGTACACTGGTGCACTATTTCATCATTTTGGCTGTCACTAGAGGTAGAATAATTTTACTCTGAGTCCCCAAAAAGTCCAGATAAATAAGTATCACAAAGGATTTAACACTGTGTTTACTGTGGACAAAAAAGGAAAGAAAGAACCAATGGTCTAATGCACAGTGGAAAACCTTTTTTTAAAAGCCAGCATAAAAGTGGATAACTTAGGAGGAAAAAATAATAAATTGTTCGCTTTCAAACCAGTGATTCTCTGCATGTAGCAAATGTTATAATCATCAGGCTATGCCAGGGGTCCATGAGTCATAAAAGAGCCAAGGTTGCCTACCCCTGGGCTATGCAATACAACCAGCAATGGTAGTTATCACTGCAATTAAGAAGCCAAATCTAGAAAAATACAAGAAAATAATTCTCCTAAATGGTAATGCAGGGCAATACTATTGATTCAGATGAAATATGCAATCAAAGTATTAGTCTAGAACGGGGTTCTCCAAAGTAGCCAATATGAACCCGCCCCCCAAGAGTTGATGGAACTATCCATTATTGTTATGGTTGTTTGTAGTACTGTTAGTTAAAGTAATATTTATTAAATTATTTTTCATATAATAAATATTTGGGGGCTGATGAACAGTCTGAAACTTCATGAAGGGGTTAATGAGCTGAAGAATTTGGAGACCCTGCTGTAGAAGAAAATAAGCACAGCAGATGAACTAGACAGCAACGCAATTTTGTAGGCAGAAAATATGACTAGTTTAAATTTATTGAAAGTTCTCTAAGCATATCTAGACTTCAACTGATCATTATATTCTAGCTCAGGGGTGTCAAACTCGCCGTGTCAAGTGACGTATCGCAATGTATCATGACTTTTTCCCCATTGCTGGAGCTGGGGTGGGCGCGGTTTTGGCATGACGCATCTGGTCCGCAGGCCGGCAATTTGACACTCCTGGTCTAGCTAGTCCATTGTTGCCTTTTTAATAAAACCAGAATCTCATTAACAGAAAAAGATAGAAAATATAAGAGATGTACCACAGTCTCAGAAGTATTAACATTTACAGATCAAGCTTAACCGTGGTAATTGACACCGGCAACTGTGTCACTAAGCAACATGGTTGTAAACGAGGATGTCATGTTACTGCACTAACTTATGATGGCAGTTGTTGGCAGCCCCAGTTACCATTGTTAGGTGGATCCCATGCAATTCCTGCATTCTGCAGTCACATGATCACTTTCTGCAACCTCTTGCCAGCTTCTCCACTGACTGTCCTTGTCAGAAGCTGGCAGAGAAAGTCACAAATGACAGTCACATGACCATGGGCACCCATTGCAATTGTAAGCCAGTTGTCAAGGGCCAAAATCACAATCACATAACTGTGCTAGGCTGTGCTAGGCTGCACAGTGCTAGGCTGCATTAACATACGGATAGAATCAAGATCACTTTATAACACCTTGGTAAAGCCACACATGGAATACTGCATCCAGTTGTGGTCACCATGATGTAAAAAAGATGCTGAGACTCTAGAAAGAGTACAGAGAAGAGCAACAAAGATGATTAGGGGACTGGAGGCTAAAACATATAAGGAACAGTTGCTGGAATTGGGTATGTCTAGTTTAACGAAGAGAAGGACGAGGGGGGACATGATAGCAGTGTTCCAATATCTCAGGGGCTGCCACAAAGAAGAGGGACTCAAGCTATTCTCCAAAGTACCTGAAGGCAGGACAAGAAGCAACAGATGGAAACTAACCAATGAGAGAAGCAACCTAGACCAAGGAGAGATTTCCTGACAGTTAGAACAACTACCCAGTGGAACAACCTGCCTCCAGAAGTTAGGAATGCTCCAACACTGGAAGTTTTTAAGAAGAGACTGGACAGCCATTTGTCTGAAATGGTATAGGGTTTCCTGCCTGAGCTGGGCGTTGGACTAGAAGACCTCCAAAGTCCCTTCCAACTCTACTATTATTGTTATTGTAACTGCAGAAATACTGCAACAGCCACAAATACAAGCATCTATCATAAGTCCCCATCATTCAGCTTCATCATAACTTCAAACAGTTGCTAAATGTGTGGTCCTTCAATGAGGACTACTTGTATAATATTTTAGTTTAAAATAAAAGCATTAATTTTATTAAAATATTAATTTTATTACAGGTAGCCCTCAGTTAATTGCGACTATAATTTCTGTCATTAAACAATGTGATCATAAAGTGTGAAATCACATGACTGCATTGCTTAGCAACAGCAATCCTGGCAATCACCGTTGCCATCATTAACTAAGTCCCATTGGTCGTTAGGACCCACCCCAATCCCAGCCAATAAGAGATGTCCCTATTTTCAAAGGAAAATAACCAATATATTTTAAAACAGAGAATTCCTAAAATTATCCCAAAAGGACACATTTTTGGCTTCCAGCATTGTATGAAATTCTTACCTCATTTTTGCACGTGCATACAAAATAAACTTAAGCTGTCACTAATAAAACAGCTATTTTGTCTGTACCCCTGAGGGGAGCTTTGATATTATTTCAATATAATGTAGATCCACCTGCCAAATTGTACATTGATTTTGAAAGTTTTTTTTTATATATCCCCTGTTATAATACGGAAGCCAGTTCTGAGTTTGAGGGATGATTTCCCAAAAGAACCTCCCAAGCGGAGTTTCTTTCCAGCCCTTGCAGAATTTATTCGCATTGCGCCAGCCAGCAAATATTGGCAGAAGCTCTAAGGACTATTATCCCCCATCGTGGTATCAAATAAATCAAAAGCTATTCCGCCAATGCAAAAAAATTAAAAATTAATTTTATTTATATCACAAGGAAACAACATGCAGGGAAGTGAAAGGAGCTACCACAGTAACTTTTCTTTAGCATCAAATGCTTCTAAAGAGGTGTATATTTTTAAGATTCAGTGCCAGCTTTTCCCTGCCCCCTTGAAAACATGCTCATTTTAATTCGTCTTGACAAAAGAATTTCCTTCTCATTTTTTTCAAGTTCCCTCCTTTTGGAGTTTATCTGCTTCTCTCAACTTCTTTTCTTCTTGGGTTTTTTTCTTTTTTTATTAGTTTTATTCATTTATAACATAAAATGTGAAAATACAAAAGCAAATCGTAGGGGACAATAGTAGAGAAAGGGAAAACAAAAAAAGTGTGAAGAAAGGGAGGGGAAGAAACAAAAGGCATTGACTTCCGACTCTCTCTGTTGCAGAGGGGGGAAAGGGGTTTTACCTATGTGGGTTTTCATAGGAAAATCCCAGAAATGATTTTGTTTCTGCTGCACCTAGATGGATCTTTCAATAAAGCTATATTTTTGGTCAGCCTAAAGAGCTGAGAGTTTCTTTTGTTGAATGTGCCAAATGGGATGGTTGATGGTGTATTTAAGTTTTAGTATCCCCATCGTTTTAGATGTTGATGTTTTGATGCCTCGCTAAAACTACAGTACTTCAGCCACCCTACCATTTATCTTCCTTCTATGATCACTTTTAGTCTCAGATCTCAACAGCCTGGCTTAGTAATCAGTCTCTACTATTTATATTCTTTATACCTTCATAAAATTCTTTTGCAATTCTCTTATAATTGCATTTCATCCTCTCCGGTTGATGATCCATATATTTTCCTCCTTTTGCTTCACTGAGTTTTCTTTCTTTTTCTTCTCTGTCTCATTAGCCATGCAAGATAACCAACTGTTCCTTATTTATTATTCTCTGCATTTCCTTCTTTAAACTTCATGAAATTCTTATCTTTTTATGCTTTTGGACTTCTGTTGGAAAAGAAGTGATTATTGCTCTGGCAGAATCAGGCTCACGTATACTGGGCTGTCATTTGGGGACCGACTGGGTAAATTACATTTTAGCTTAAATTCCTTCAACATTTCTGTAGTGCTATGGGTGAAATGACTGTTCTGCCAATAATAACAACAGTTTTTCTATTACAGGCCATTTTTATTTAATCTGGTGGGAAATTGCTTTCACTTTCCCACACCCTCAAGCCAATGACTTTTCATCACATGCTCGTATTTTAGTTATGAGGTGGACAAGGAGTGTTTTAAAGTTTTCATCATCAAGGCCCAAAGAAAAGGCATTCAGAGGAAACTCCTCCCATAAAGCTTCTTCAGATTCAGAGAAGTTTCAAGGTGGTGAATATGCATTTGCTTGATTGTGATGAGCGTGGTGCCTTTTCATCTTGCTGATTTGAGCTGTAGAATTTTCTGAATACATTAACAAATAGCTGTACCTATTTCTGAATACATTAACTGTTTCAAATGGCCTAGAACAGTAGGAGGCAACCTTGGCTCTTTTATGACTCATGGACGTCAACTCCCAGAATCCCTGAGCCAGCCGTGCTGGCTTAGGAATTCTGGGAGTTGAAGTCCATGAGTCATAAAAGAGCCAAGGTTGCCTACCCCTGGCCTAGAACTTCAATTAAAAATTACTGAAGTATGAGTCAAAAAAAAGTGAAAGCCTTTATCAGAAGAACTAAGGAGGAAAATTTTCCAGAAATTCCAAGATAATTTTGGTATAGTATTAAATAAAATTTTAATGGTCGAAGTGTAAATATCTATTCTCACTGCCGTCTCTGTTAAGCTTTTGTAATGTTTCAATATACTGAAAGACTAGTTTGATCAAAGCAACAGTGAAATAAAAGATATACATGCACATATTTCAATGTATTCATGACACTAATTTACTATTAATACATGCAATTAAAAACTTCTGTTCATCTCTAATTTTGATTATCTGTGGAACATTTGCAACATTTTTCTGATCTACAGCTACTATATGACATTTTCATCTGCCTCTTTCTTACTAAAAATACCAAATCTACTGCTGATTATGTTATTTAAACCAAAATGTTTAATTGAGAAGGTTCGGGCTAAAATCATTATTTGATATGTATTACTGTGCTAACACGTCAATTTGTAAACATATTATCCTGAGTTTAAATAAAATATATTGCATAAATGTTGGAAATAGTAATTCATTTAGTATAAGCTTCACAGTTTACACTTTTTAGATTAAACATCATGAACTGCAAATTACACACCAAGTGACAAGTCTACCAGAATGAGTATATTTATAAAATAGCTAAATGCAAAGTATTACTCCTTCAGCACACTCTCATGCTAATTCTTGAGAACATTTACTTAACTGAAACAATGGTGGTCTTGCTACTAATATCCTGGATAAATGGATATACAGACTAATCCATCTGTAGAGAAAAGGTTATATAGTCTCTTCTACAACCCTTTCTAATCACAGTACAGGTAGTCCTCGGCTTACAACAGCTCAGTTAGTGACCGTTCAAAGTTACAATGGTGCCAAAAAAAGTGACTTATGACCATTTTTCACACTGACAACCGTTTGCATCATCTCCATGGTCACGTTATCAAATTTCAGATGCTTGGCAACTGACTCATACTTATGACGGCTGCGGTATCCCGGAATCACCTTTTGTAACTTTCTGGCCAGTAAAGTCAATGCAGAAGGCAGGTTCACTTAACAGCCATGACATAATTTAACAACTGCAGTGATTCACTTAACAATTGTGGCAAGAAAGGTCATAAAATGGGGCAAAACGTACTTAACAAATGTTTCACTTAGCAACAGAAACGTTGGGCTCAATTGTGGTCATAAGTTGAGGATGATGTGTATGAAAAAATGATTGGGGCATTGGAACTCATGTTTTTTGCATATACAATAACCAGAATTAGTTCATCCCTAGAATTTCAGACTAAAAGGACATCGTTCAAATAGGGGGACTGGGGGAAAGAGATTCTGTCTCAAACCTGATTTACTTTTTAAATGCTAAGTATGATTCAGCACATTTCTTATGGTCTCTAAAGGCAACAAACACTGTGCAGCATTAAAGGGTTAAAAAAGATAATGCTCAGCAAATGTCTGTGCAGATAGTCCTCGTATAGCAACCACCATTGGGTTAGGTAACTTAGTCGTTAAGCAAAATGGTTACTAAGTGAAACTGTGACTTTGCTTTTGATCTTACTTCAGCTTTGCTTTGCTGTTGTTGATGTTGTCCATTCAGCCATGTCTGACTTTTGGCGATTCAACGGGCCAGATCTCCCCTTTGCTTTACAGACCTGCAAAGGTTATAAATGTGAGGATTGGTTACAAAGTTACTTTTTCATTACCATTACAACTGCGAATGGCCCCCAAATAAGGCGGTCACTAAATGAGAACTACCTGTATTTACTCAGAAAAGTTTTCCAGTGTTCCTGGAGACTAAGAATGCATTGCAGCTTCCCAAATCTGGCATCTTCCATCTTAGGGACTACAGCCCCTAGAAATCCCCCCCAAAACCATCAGTTTGGAAAAGACTGTTGTGTAGAATTATAATTCTGTTTCACCGTTTCCATTTTTCTTTTCAAAGCATATTTTGCAATGTCATGTTTTTAATGAATTCCCTAAAATTAGATTAGTTTCCTTTTGTTCCTGGATTTGTTCCAGTGCTAATATGTCCTTGGGTACAGTTGTGGCCTCCAGATTTACAGAAGGATACAGTACAAAGGAAGCCTAAAAAAAGAGCCTCTTGTAACGCAGTCAGTAATCAATAGTTCCTTTCCTTATGACTGATTCTAGAGTTTATGTAAGATGACATCTTTGTTTCCACAGAAGGATCACCATCACACAGTTATTGCTGCAGGTTTTCAGAATGTATCAATTATAATACCAAAAAATCAATAAGAACTGGACCTTTATTTTATCTGAGGATTCCAAAGTTTTATATAAGGGAATAGGATTGTAGTGTCTAAATAGCTTCCAAACAAACAAACAAAAAACCCACATTCCTGTCATCCAGTCGAGAAAATTTCAAACTCTCCAAGAAAAGTATGAAGTTACAAGGGCCTGATTAACAATTAAGGACTAACTAAGTTCATAATCAAATCCCTCCTAATCCATAAAGTTGTTTATTGAGGGAGGGATAGTTTTACTGATGGCTCAACTAGGAAGTAAATCACTGGTAGAAAACAGCTGAAGAATCAGAAAAGCAAAAGTAAAGTAACTCCAGAAGGCGCTCCAGAATGGTACCAAGACAGAGGAAGGAGATTTAATGGAGAATATGAGGAAGAATAACTGAAAGAAATTATTAAATTAAATTAAATTAAAAATTAAATTAAATTAAGTTTTTATTATTTGTAGTATTTTAGTCGGCTGAGTTTTTATCCTTTTTAAAATATTTTTTATATATCTTTTAATTTTTGATTGGGAGCTGCTCAGAGCTGGTTGAAAGATGGATAACTATATAAATGTTTTAAATAAATAAATAACACAGAAATGCAACTTAAAAGTGAATACTGTATATGAGATAAGCTGACAACAATCAGAGCTGTCAGATCACAGTGTTTCTAGAGGACTTTTGCTGCTGGCACAGAGCCAAATAAGAAATGGCACGCTGAGGGAAGATAAATTAGCTTGTAAAAATCAGAGTTAGCGAATCCAGCTTCCCCCACTGACTTTGTTGGTCAGATGCTGCCCCCTGGGAAGGTCACAAATGGAGAATATGTGACCTTGGGATGCTGCAGTCATTGTAAATGTGAGCTGGTTGCCAAGTGCCCAGATTGCGATCACGTGACTGTGTGGCTGCTGCAACAATTGTAAATGTGAGGACGTCATAAGTCATTTTTTTTTCACACCATTAACAGACTAACAGAGTTTGAAGGGACCTTGGAGATATTCTAGTCCAACCCCCTGCTCAGGAAAATGGTTGTCCAATCTCTTCTTAAAACTTCCAGTGTTGGAGCATGCACAGCTTCTGGAGGCAAGTCATTCCACTGATTAATTGTTCTGACTGTCAGGAAATTTCTCCTTAGTTCTGTATCTTCAGCCTATCTTCTGGGGTGTTGGCACACTGGGTGAGGAATTCTGGGAGTTGAAGTCCACAAGTCATAAAAGGGCCAAGTTTGAAGATCCCCGAGCTATGGCTTTTTATAGAACCCTGTGGCTGCTCTACTGAGGCTTCCATTACAACTGCTCAACCCCTGAAACAGAGGCAGCTGCCTTTGGGAATTACATAGGAGGATGAGCATTAAATTTACATGAAAGCTGGGACATGACCATTGAAGTAAAGACAAGGATAGAGAAAGCTCGAACAGCATTCTTCAAAATGAAAAAGGTCTTCTGCAATTACAACATAAGCCTAAGATTGAAAATCAGCCTTGTCAGATGTTATATTTTTGCTATCCAGCTCTATGGAGTAGAGAGTTGATCTCTGACAGAAGGCCACCTGATGAGACTAGAAGCATTTGAAATGTGGATTTATAGGCGGCTGTTATGTATAAGCTGGGCTGACAAGATCAGAAATGAGGAGGTGATAAGCTGCCTGGGAAAGCCAAGGAAAATCATCAAAACAATTCAAAAACGAAAGTTAGAATATTTCGGACATGTGATGCGACACCCAGAAAAATACAGCATACTTCATTTAATCCTCCAGGGAGAGATTGAAGGCAAACGAGGTCCAGACAGAAGAAGAACATCATGGCTTCAAAATCTAAGGAACTGGTTTGGACAAAACTCAGCAGCACTTTTTCGTGCGGCTGCTGATAAAAATAGGATCGCCAACATGATCGCCAACGTTCTATAACAGATATGGCACAAGAAGAAGAAGAAGATGAGCATTAAGCAAATGATGTTGCAATTGCTTCCTTTTCAAATATCTCAGTGCAATTTCGCGGAACATCATTCTTATTGGTCTTGTTCTCTTTCTTTGATTTCTGTTCTGAATTAATCCTACACAATCTTCACAGATTATCCTGAAGCTACTTCTTCAGGAGTATTCCTGGCAGTTTCCAAATTGCCTGGAACTGTCTGATCTCTTTCTTCTTAATAGTTGGCCACATGATGACTTTAAGATCAGCTTTAAGATAAGGAGGGTAAGACTGGATTTTCCTATTGCCCAATTTAATAAGTACAGTATTTTTTTCCTCCCAAAAGGACATCTAAGACCTCTTCTGCACATAAATATGTAACAATTCTGTAAGTCAAAGGAGTAAAAAGAAGTTGCTTTTTTCACAACAAACTTATATCCTTACAAATTGAATAACTGCATTTTTATACTTAAAGGTTCATTAAATATTTCCTTATGTAATCCAAGTGATCAAAATCTATCACTATGAGTCTGATTAGAAAGATATCATAAGATCCTTCTGCTATCCAGCAAGACTTTGTTCTTTTTGGGGGTGGGGGTTAGTTAAAACTTAATTCCCAGAACTAAAGTTTACAAGACATGCAGTATTGGAAGATGTATGAATGGTAGCATAGTTGCATGGCTTTGATCATAAAATTACACTCTGAGATAATCTGTTTGAAAATTGCAAGTCATTGTGTCCTTTGAACTTCATGGGCTCACAGAAAGCCAGTTTAATCTAATGGTTAAGGCACCAGTCTAGAAACCAGGAGACTGTGAGTTCTAGTTCTTCCTTAGGTATGAAAACTGGCTGGATGACTTTGGGCCAGTCCCTCTCTCTCTCAGCTCAACCCACTTCATAAGGTTATTATTGTGGGGAAAATAGGAGAAGTGAGGAGTATTAGATATGTTCACTGCCTTAAGTTATGTGTAAAAATAATAAATACAGAATTTAAAAAAATCTTTAAAAACCCTCTAATCTAATAGGGACGTTGACATTTTAGATCACATTTTGTCAGAACATATTTTGAAAGAATTTGAGTTTTTGCAAGAGAATGGTAGATTATCTAAAAGTGCAAAATGCCAGTTTATTCAATTAAAATGTCTTCTGGTTTTATTTTTATATATAGATTTATTAAAGAAATTTGAACAAGATGTAAACCCTGCAGGTATTGAAAAGAAATAAAGTAGATAAAGAAAAGTAGTGCCGAGTGAGAAAAGAAAATAGAAAAAAATAGAAACAGAAATGAAAAGATTATTAGGAAGTGGGTCCTAATCTTCTTAACAGCAGTTATAATAAGCTGCCCTTTCTAATTGTCAAAGCTATGTATCACGTTCATTTTTTCTTTTTTGAGCAAAAGGTCCACAAGAAGTTCCTAATCACTAGGAACTTTTCTATTTTCTCTATATAAATATTTTTCAGATTTATATCTCACTTTTCCTACAGTCCAACAGTCGAATGGATTGATTGGCTCAAAGTTGCCTAGTGAGCTTCCTAGCTAAAAATGAACTTCAACCTGCATCTCCCTATCCCTAGTTCTAAACTTTCAAGGTTTGATCTAGAAGCATTAGCAGTAACTAAAATCCTGAATCCAGCAATGAAATCTATCCTGGATCAGTTTGCAATGTATTTTTAATAAGTGAAGAGGTTTGCAAAAATCTTGGAATGAATAATTGGAATACTCCATGTTAACAAAGCACTAAATAAGAATGTACAACCATGTTAAATGTATTTCTTAAGATCTCAAGATGAGATGAATTCAACAAAAGAGTTTTTTTCCTTATTTATTGGACATTGAGAAAAAGTTTTAAACGGATTGGTTGTCAACTTCACTATGATGGAATTACACAATGTCAAAGGGGCACTTACACATGTAGTTTGGAATTGCTGAAATATTGTCCAGTTTTGGTTTAATTTCCATAGGCTTGTTAATGTGGTCTAATGCAGAACAATATATTTAAAGAACTGGATGTGATTTCAAATGATATAACAAAATCCGGAATTTATCGTTGTATGAACTGGGGTTTTATTATGCATGGGCATGGCAAAAAGATTATTCTTTATGATATAAAGATAGCATCAACCCAGATTTACAATCTTTAATTGATTATATGTATTCATTTTGCTTATAAATGTGCTCTGTGTGATGCAATGGAAAGACTGATCAATACTATTCTGTGTGGTCAAAGTTTAACGTTGTATTTAAATGCTAAGCTATCTTTTACATCCATCATGTTTTTTGTCGGACTTATTTGACCATAACTTTTAAATCGTAAACATGAAGAGAAAGAAAACCACACTATCCTGTGAAATTATCACTGTGGAAGATAAGTACAAAAGTTACAAAACTTTGCCCAAACTCTCTTGGTGAGTGAATTAGCAGAATGAGAATTCTAATTACAATTTTTCTTGAGATTGTGCCAGAGATCCTATACAAAAGCCACAATGTCAATTTTAAATCCTATTGTAATTTTCAGTCAATAATTAGCTGCCAATGATCCCTCTGAGACAGGGTGATCAGCCTTCTAGATGCTATAATTCCCAACTTGCATCAGCTATACAGATCCCATGTGCTTGTTCAAAAATCTATAACTCGTATACCATCATAAAAACTATAACCTAGTTTTCACCCCGTTTTATTACTAGCACCTTATATTAATTAGTTTGTAGGTTTACCTAATTAAGCAAGCCTATTTTCTTTCTATTTTAGCAGAATGATGTAACTTCTTTCCCAGAAAAATCTGGTCCTATTCCAAGCTGGGAGAACTCTGTAGAAATGAGCTGAAGGTAGGCTGCATTTTGGAAAGAAGATCTCTGTTTATTGTTAGCCAGAAACTCGTGACAACAGCAGAATGGCTGACAAATTGGAGTTGAGAGTAGATGGGTTTTTATACCTTCTTTGGGGCTTTGTATTTGAGGTGTCTGTTCTGTGCAAGAACATGTCCTTTAATATTCTAATGGCTGTTGCCAGATTCCTATGAGGTCATGTAGGGGTCATGACTGGCTCTATATGCAAAAGGAGAAATGCAAATTCTAGGTGTTTGTCTGAGTTAATCTTGTCAACTTTTGGCTTGCCTAATTGAGTTGCTTATCTGGAGTCTCTGTTTGCTCTTTGCTTATGAATAGTGTGGCCCAATCTTTCTGAAAGGATACAAAATCTCCTCAAGACTGGCCTCTTCATGTTTTTTGCTTGAGGCTTTTTCCTATAGCAGGAAGATTGGGGCTGCTTCTTGCTTTTGTTAAGAATTTTTTCTCCATTTCTCCTTTAGGGGGAATATTCTACCCTGCCTCTTTTAATATTCCCCAAAATATTTCATTCTCTGGGGGGGTGACTTCCTACACCCTTATGAATAGGTTTGTTTGGTGGCCTGCTATGGTTTGTAGGAGAAATTTCATAATTTCATGAACATTAGGTAGTGGATCAATTTAATTAAAGGATAATAGGATTGTGTACAGGTTTCCCAATCAGTGAATCTTTGGAGTTACAATGTTATCTTATAAAACGCTAATTGTACCCATCAAGCAGGTAATACATTTGCCTAATTATAATTATGAAGACGATGCCAGTGGCATCCATGTGAAAGATTAAAAGGAAGCTGGCTATTAATTTGCAATATTTCGATTGCTGCCGAAAGCAACTGCTAAGCAGCTCAGCCTACTAAAACTGTGACTTGTTATTATCTTCCTAACCCATTTCAACCTCAGCACATGCTGTGCCTTGTTGGCATTTTCGCTATTGTGCATAAAAGGGGCAGTTTATCTTGTCTCACTTTGCTATGTGTGAAAACTAGCACAGCATGCCTAATAGAAGATATAGCACACTTCCACTTTGCTGTCAGATGTCTGCTGGAATAATTTTGAATGATTTAAGGAGCAATGATCTTATAAACAAACAAGGTTGGGGACAGCTTCCTTAACATAGCACAGGGAAGAATATGACATTTATCATCCTGAGAAACTTGCATTAAAAAAGAGGTTTCTATTTTTTATTATTAAAGGGAATAGCTTCATAGCAGTTGGTTATCATCTATTTATAAACAGAGAGGATGCTGCAGCTAACTTTTTATAAAAGAAAATAAAGCTGTTGTTTTGTTCTACGGCTGTATAGAAATATTTAATATTTTTCAAGATGCAATTTATTATATTGAGACATTACCCAGAAAACATACCTGGCTCTCTGCTGACTTAATTTCTGCAATTCAATTTTAAAAAATAGCAAACTAGCTTAGCTTGGCAGCATTTGACATAACATGTTTCAGGAAATCGGGCTTGGGTAGCTAGTAAGTCACATAAATGACACATAATGGTCTTCGCTCCCTTCAAATCCCCATCTCAAAGATCCAAATCGTTTTGGAATCATACCTTTGGGGTTTTGCTCTGTATAATTAATCAATAGGTATATGAAGATCTGGCCCAGTCCACATTATATATGGCTTGGTCTCCTATGTCCCTTAGCCAGTGGCCACTCAAAGGTTGTTTAAACCAGGTTTAAAATTGCTACTTGTCCATCTATCTTTGGGGGAAAGTAAAAATCAGGGCATCCTCTTCCATTCACCTCCCCTTGATAAATTCCCTGTTCTCTACTGAACAGCTGATCCAGTCTGATCAGAGACTGTGACCTTAATCCTATCTTCTCAATTTTACAGTGCATTGCTTGTTTTGAATTTTCCTGCTAATATAAATAGCATGTACTTAATACTGTATAAATATGGCCTGGCAAAGGTAGAGCTAAAGGAGCAATCACAGCATTTATCCTTAAAAATCATTCTCTAATATGCCATCTCCCTATAACAAGTCTTAAAGTGTTAGATTATAATGAAATTATAATAAAATTTGCAAATATTTAAATTGCAATAAAAAGATTTCTTTAGAATAATATTTAATCAAATCAGCCTATGGTACAGTACATGTAAACACACAATCTAAATTAAACTGTACAAACCAAGAATCCTGTTTGTTCAAAGAGGGATGTGTAGCTTTTGCACTAGCTTTATAGCCAGGCAATCCAATGTTCCTCGTCTTCCACAGTATGTTGAACAATTCAATTATTCCTCTGCAGACAACTCAGTTCCAAGCAACAACAATAATAGCAATTGGCAAGACAGAATTTGCAGATTGAAATCATAGCCTTGCAATTAACAATGCAAATAAAACCAGTACCATGGATACATATCTGTTGTAGGTCAACTGAATAGACATGCATAATTAGCTAAGGGCAACTACAGCCTTGTGTAATGTAGTAAAGTTTTTTTTTCCCCTCTGAGCATTCTATGAGCATTTAAACTAACCATGTGATGGTTTCCTTTGATGCATTTTGAATGGTCAGTTTAGTCCAAGTCTTCAGTTTAGTCCTATTCAACAGTTAAAATTTATTTAGAAATCAAGTCAACACAAATTCAGATATTAAAAATAGTTTATTTAATTTTACAAATTGATTGGAGTGATGGCTGATCAGATGCAGTGATTAGGCAATTAGACTGTCTTCAAG
>NW_015388720.1:0-14789 GCF_001527695.2 Protobothrops mucrosquamatus
CGGCTGGTGACCCCAAGGGGGAGGGCCTTCTCTGTGGGAGCTCCCACCCTCTGGAATGAGCTGCCCCCAGAGATCAGGGTGATCCCTGATCTCCCTTCCTTCCGCCGCGCCCTCAAGACATGGCTGTTCCAACAAGCGGGACTGGCCTAGGATAATTTTTAAGAGGGGTTTTTAGAGGGGTTTTTAATTACATTTTAATCAGACAATTTAAATATTTCATTTTAATTAATTTTAACTTGTGATTGTTAGTGGTGTTTTTAATTGATTGTCAGCCGCCCTGAGTCCGCAAGGAGAAGGGCGGGATATAAATTCAAATAATAAAAATAAATAAAAATAATAAAAATAAATAATAAAAGTATCAAATGTGGCCTCTTCATCCTGCTCTCCTTGTGGTATATAGTACATAGTTGCTTTTATTGTAGATGACTAAATAAGACTTGAGTAACTCTACCTGTTTTGTTAACCTGTTTGCATTTTGCCAACTTTATCAAGCAGCTGATATACTGATTTTCTGTTTATTTTGAACAAAACTAAAGAACATCTTTTTGTTATTCTTAACATCCTTCACTATATGTCCTACAAAAAAGACTTCTCTGATTGTAGTGGGATATAAATGTTATAAATAAATACATTCTCATTGTGTTCTATTGTTTTCCTGACATCAGCTATACAATAAATACTTTCTTGGCCCTTCTTCCATGTTGTATGTGTATTCTTTTTCATTTTCAGATCTTCATTAAAAAAAATTATGTAGTCATGCTTTAATACGAAACCCACATTTATTTGATGTTATATACAGTAATCTGAATGGGCAAAAATGTAATGCTTTCTTTTGAAAAGCAGAAACCCACTGTAAATTTTACATTTCAGATCAAACTATTAGAAATTTGGAAAGTCCTTAATGGGATCATATTTTCATGCTTTCACGAAACCTGAATGCAAACGTGATAGGGCCATATACTTATTTTCCCAGTGCTTGCTCTATTCCAGGAAACTTTTAGATAATATTAGTAGTACGGACTGTTCTCAACTTACTCAAGTTATGTTTATAAGTTGATATTAGGCAGAATTCATTGGGGCTTACTTCGTTATGTTTAACCCGGATGTTGGTCAGGCCATGATGGTAAACAATTTACCACAGAGCAATTTTTCTATTCATCATCCCTGTCTGCTTTTCCTCCCACTGCATCGTGATACATGACAGTATCATGACAGTTTTATAGGGAACTTTACTGGATTTCTCTTGAACTTTGTCACATTTCCTTAGTATCTTTGCTTTTCATTTTTTTTCTCACTTTTATATCTTGCTTGTTTATTCATTTTCTTTGGTAAAAGTAACGCTAGGAGGGAATAGGCAGTTCAGATGGAAGGCAGAAGGAGAGCAAGCAGATAAACAGAAAGACGCGAGGAGGAAGAAACAAAAGCAGCGTCTAATTGGCCTGCAGTGAATTATTCACATGTATAATCTTTTTTGAAAATTCCTGCGCAAAGCAATGCAAGCAAATGCTGTTCATGTTTAAAAGTCATTTCCATAAGTAAGTGCAATTTCTCTAGTGTTTGCCCCTGTTTAATGAAGTGAGTTCTTGTTTGCATTTCTCCCAATTTCCCAACGAAAGGCGCCCAAGCGTTTGCACCAAAATTACTCGGCCCAAATTAAAACCCTTCAACACTTTTCAAAAAAAGGGGAAAGGAGGTATATGTGTGTCTGGAGGGGCAAGATCATGCTTATTTTTAAAATGCCTTAAGTGCACCCCAAGATACTAATTTATTTTTAGACACTCATTATTAAGAGCGTTAGCAAGTTCCCCCTTCTAGTTCTCTCCCCATTCCTCTCCCCCTCTATTTCTTATTTAAATGAACTTAATGGCAGTAGATGCAAATATCTGGAAGAGGAAAATAGTTAACATTTATTTATTCTTACTGTTGTCTCTTCCCTGGCTGCTATCATTAGAACAGTTCGCTGCATCCCATTCGCTCCCATTAGCTCTGCTATCAGAGCTACCCAGCACGACTCCAGTCCTGCTCGGAGTGCTTTCCTGCAGCCCACATAGGGGCTGCATCATCATTTGCAAGGCACTGACTTAATGACAAGAGGGAAGGGGGGGAAAAATCCCAGAAAATATTGCAGACTGATCTCTGGAAACAACAAAACAAAACAGCCCTTTCCTGAAACACTAGCAACAGTGACAGAACAATTGATTTTCCCCACTCAAGTAGGATATAATCTTCCCAATTTCTAGTATAGTGTGGATCACATCCATGGCATTTTCTTGCCCGGAATGGGCAATCTGTGCCAGGACAGGCATCATGCTGTAATCCCTTCATTCAGGCAGCGCTTTAAAAAAAGACACCAGTGGGAACCAAAAGTGCTTTGAAAGGCATTCAGGAAGACCCAGAGAGATTGCAAAGGATTCAGACAGCTGTTGTTTGTGCTAGGCTGCACACCCCAGTGTGCTGTTGCCAGGCATCAGATTCTCAAGAGCTCCTGGTCAAGATGGATACCACACATAATTTTCTGCCCTCTTAGAGACTGGGTAGAATCAACTCTCAGAGAGATATGTGAGTAGCCAATCTTCACAAGTATTTTATCCCAGTTCCATGACATTTGGCCATACCAGTGCAATCCATGATATGCTCCCCAACCTGTCCTCATGACACTGTTTCCCCTCAATATTCCATTTTTTCCACCAGAATTATTTTATGATATTTCTTTTGGGTGATTGTGGCTTCTGTATATTACAAAAGTGAAGAGGAATTTAATCTTGAGACATAATTCTTACTAGTGGATTTCAAAGTCTAGCTGTTTAATAGGTGGCTGGGGCAGCTGCATCTTCTGTGAACGCCAGGAAGGAGTGTGAGATTGCTGAGGATGGAATAAAATACAGGGAAAGGCTTTTGTTCATCTATTGGGGTCTGGGCCAGAGTTTCATTTCTTAAAAATGTTTGGAAATGACACGTTTTGCTGTTCTAGGAGGAAAGGGGACTTGTGGGAAAGGAATCAATGAGTTGAGTTTGTTGGATGATCCTACTATATACCTGTTGACCTTCCTCATCCTACAACAGAAAAAAAAGCAAGCTAAAATGGCATAGCTTGGAACACTCAACTGCTTTTATGTGAAGTAAATACACATGGCCTTTCAAAGACCTCCCATTTTTTTATGGTCTAAAAACACCGTTTTGTTACCAACACACTTGTATTTCCATTGAGAGCCAATGTCAGAGTCCAGATATATTTCCTTTCTATCTATCTTCTCTGATCTAAAACTAATTCTTACCCTTCCCTGGATCCTGACATACTCCCAAGGGGGTGGGGGGATATGCATGCAGGTTTATTACTTTCACTTCCTCTATTCACTACAAAGTAACCTTTTGTTTATTTGCCTTCGTGTCTGCTAACCATTACAATGTAACAATTTGCCTCTTATCCTATGCCCCCCTCTGAACTTCTCCTGCTTACCGGGCAGCTAGGAAAGGGTGTTTGTGTGTGTGAAAAGAGACAGACCTCCGGGATCTGGTTTATTTCTCATCATCAAAATAAGGTGTGAAGAGCTCTTGGATGATCGTGCACAATGGAGCCGGATTGATGTTATCTTTCTTGGATTTAACACCTAGGAATTCGCCAGTCTGAATCGCCCGGAAGAACTGTGGGGTGGGGTTTGCTTAGGGACACTTTAAAACATCGATCTGTAAGGGAATCCCTCAGATCCTGTCTATTATGCCTGCTATCAACTACTCTTAATAAAAGTTCCCGTTGGAAGAGATTGTTTCCAAGAGTTCTGCTTTCTTAAGATGTGGGTTGAAGTGGGGCCTTACAGCCAATGGAAATCAGAAAGAAAAATACTGGTAGTGCTTCATACATAACAGAAGCTCTAGATGAGATCCTGACTTCCCAGCTGAAGAGGGGAGAAGTCCCCTCCCCCCCCAACATACCCATCTTTCCTCAATCCGTCTGCTTCTTGGTGATCAGGATGGAGCCTCTTCCAATTTCTTACCTGAAGATGCATCCAAACTGCCATACCAGCTGTTAGGGAGGAAAAAGAACTGGAAGCTATGTATGATCCCATTCACAGGAAGAGGGATTTCAACCCAGGTAATATTCTTGACTGTCTATTTTGTGAGGTGAATGAAAAGAGCAGATTTCTGCTTCTCTTTACAAAAGGTATATGGTCCCATCGTTAAAAGGTTTGCTGATATTTGGGATATGCAACCAAGTTATTTCTGAGATTCACTTAGTACAATTTAATTCATGCAAAAAAGTTTGCAATGCAGGTTTTTTCCCCCCAAAACATATTATCTAGCATACCCCAATCAAAGTCACCAGAATTTATTTCCAAGCTATATGTGAATTAAATGACAACATTGAAGGAAAGGCGGGGTTTTTAAATATAATGACATAACTACTGCGGTTTCTAAATTATTTGCAGAATTTTGATAAACGTGGGAGATAAATTATAGTGCTTTAACCAACCCTTTCTGCCCAATCCTACTCAACCAGAAAAAGCCCCATTAAAACTGAGCAATTGATTTCTCCCCTTAGATGGAAACACGCAGACCCACAACCCACCCACCCCAAGAAGACATGCAGACACCTAGCAAAGAAACAACTTCAAATATCCCTTAAAAAGCCACATCAACAAACATAGCTGAGATAAACAGAAAAGCACCCCATACTGCAGCCCCCCCCAAAATAGAAGGGAGAGTGTTGGTAATAGGAGACTCTATCCTCAAAGGAACAGAAACATCCATCTGCAGACCAGACATACAATCCAGAGAGGTATGCTGTCTCCCTGGAGCAAAAAACAAAGATGTGGCTGAGAACCTAACCAAAATAATTATGCCCACAGATTACTACTCCCCTTCTCCACATTGGGATGAATGACACAACAAACAACCTGAGTACAATAGTGAGAGATTACAAACAACTAAGAAATAAAGTTAAAAAGCTAGGGGCACAAGTAGTGTTCTCATCAGTACTCCCAACAAAAGGCCAACACCCACTGAGGGAAAAAAGCATTTTAGAAATAAACCATTGACTAAAGAGATGATGTCACCAAGAAAACTTTGGTTTACTGGATCATGGACTGCATTTCCTACTCAAAGGACTATTGGCAAGGGATGGGCTACATCTCACGAAAACAGGCAAAAATGTTACTGTACAAGCTCAGATTTAGGAACCTGGAGGCTTCTTTTCATTGCATGAGTTAAGTGGAATCCAGACAGGCATTTGTCCAGGATGCTTTAATTTGGATTTCTGCACTGAGAGATCAGTACTATACCCAAGCCTAAAACCCAACTGAAAAATCTCAGGATGATGCATTTCCTCCAGGACCCTTTGAATTTGCAGCCCAACCACCATCTCTATCATAGAGTCTGGTCAGAAATTAGCCAACACCACTGGGTCCGAGAATGGCTTCTGGAGGAGAGGGCAAACAATTTCTTCCTTAAGGCCAGTAGAACTATTCCTCGTTCAAAGTTGAACATATCACTGTTTGGTCCACACCCTACATTGTCTTCGTGGAGGCCTTGACTAATCAGGAGGCACATAGATCAAATGAATAGGCAGTTAAATATTAGGAAGTTAAATATTAGGCAGTTAAATATTAGGAAAAACTTTCTAAAGACTACATCAGTTCAATAATTGGACAAATTATTAAGAGAGGCTTTTCCCCCCTCTTTATTTGAAATATTGAAGGTATCATTCTGGGATGCTTTAATGTGGATTCTTGCACTAAGCAGAAATTGGTCACTCAAAATCTATGATTCTTTGAAAATAAATTCTGCAACTTTCAGGCTTGTAGAATCTTATTCTGTAAATCTATAGGCTTGAACACACACACACACACACACACACACACACACACACACACACCATTATTCTTAATAAGGGGCACATAATTTTTCCTCTCTTGCAAGTTTATTGTCTGTTTATTGGATTTGATCATTTGTAACAAAAATAATAACAGTTCCTTTGTTTGGGTCTCCATTGATGCCACTTTCCCAACATGTTGGTCTAGACACCTCTAGCTTTACCATTTTGATGAATTTTTTTGCGACCCGATTTCCTGTTTTAAGTGATTGCATGAAAATATTTGTGAATTATATAGATGATCAGGCCAAATAACTGATTTATTTAAGGCAATCTAGTAGCACATAACCCCCAGTTTCACTGTCTTCAGGAAAAGCCATCATCCTTCTTATGAAAATTCTACAACCCGTTCACCTGATCGTCTCAATGGGTAGAGCTATCATAACTGCAGGTTATAATAAGAGCCCTGGTGGCACAGTGGTTAGAATGCAGTACTGCAGCCTACTTCTGCTGACTCCCGGCTGCCAGCAGTTCGTCAGTTCGAGTCTCACCTGTTCAAGGTTGACTCAGCCTTCCATCCTTCTGAGGTTGGTAAAATGGGGGCCCAGATTGTTGGGGGGGGGAATATGCTGACTCTGTAAACTGCTTAGAGAGGGCTGTAAAGCACTGTGAAGTGGTATAAAAGTCTACATACTATTGCTCTGCTTCCAAAAATGAAGTAATGGAAGCTTAATCAGATTTTAAAGGATTTCAAGCTAAATATACTGATACCAGTTCTATGAAACTTAGCCTACTTCATCTGCTTATAAAAATCTAAGCAATATTTCAACCTGTTTTCCTGAAAAATAATTTTAATAGGTTGCGTTTTCTAAGTTTACATGCTTGAAATGTTGAAATTATTTACAATGGAATTTTAAAGCACATTATTATAAAAATGTCATTGCTATTTTGGCAAATACAGTAGTAGGCATTCACCAGTATTTTAAAAGCACTGTCATATTTTTGTTTAAATGATACCAGTACTTTTGCCTACTTCTTTTCTTCACATCTTGAGTTGCTAGAACTTTCCTCTGCCCTCTTTTTCTCTTCCACTCCCCTGCTTGTAGGATTCTTGATAGTTCCCAGTCCTTTTATAATGAACACTGCAGAATTACAGCTAATTAAAGATGCAAATGATACTGGGAAGAGGGAGGGGAGGTGAAAGCTACTAGCTGTGTGCAACTCTGCAGTAAAATGTTTTCAACCTCAGCAGAAAAGTTATCAAAGGAGACAATGTCAACTTTAGATGAGTTTTGACTGCAGAAGATTCTGAGAGCAACTTTTTTTCTTCTGTATAGATTGCAGCAGCTCTTCTCTTACTTTGGGTTAAGGTTAGTTATATATTATAAGGCCTTGTGTCCTACCTGAGGACAAAGGATAAAACTAATATACGGCTGAAGATGAGGCAACGAAGAGTTTTGAGATGAGAGAAAAGAGACAAATAGCAATAGCACTTAGACTTATATATGACTTCATAATGCTTTACAAACCTCTCTAAGTGGTTTATAGAGTCATATTCCCCCCAACAATCTGGGTCCTTATTTTACCTACCTCAGAAGGATGGAAGATGAGTCAAACTTAGAATAGAATAAAGCTGGAAGGGACTTTGGAGGTCTTCTAGTCCAGCCCCTCTGCTTAAGCAGGAGAACCTATACCATCTCAGACAGGTGATTGTCTAGTCTCTTCTTAAAAATCTCCAGTGACGGAGCGCCCATGATTTCTGGAGACAAGCTGTTCCACTGGTTGATTGTCCTCACTGTCAGGAAGTTTCTCCTTAATTCCAGGATGCTTTTCTCTTTGATCAGTTTTCAACCATTGTTTCTCGTCATTCCCTCTGTTGTTCTGGTGAACAATGTGACCCTCTCTTCCTTGTGGTAGCCCCTCAGATACTGGAATCATGTCTCCCCTATCATGTCTCCCCTATTTCTTCTTTTCTTTAGACTAGCCAGACCCAAGTCCCGCAGTCGTTCTTCATATGTTTTAGTCTCCAGGCCTTTGATCATCTTAGCTGCTCTTCTCTGAATTTTTTCCAAACTCTCAACATCTTTTTTGTGACATGGTGACCAAAATTGGCTGCAGTATGCCAGGTGTGGTCTTACTAGGGTTTTATAAAGCGGTACTAATACTTTGCGTGCTGTTGATTCTGTGCCTCTGTTTATACAACCCAGGATTGTATTAGCTTTTTTGATTGTTGCTGCACACTGCTGGCTCATAGTCAAGTGATCGTCCACTAGGACTTTGTTTGCTTCTAGTTGTTCACAGATCTGTTTTTTGATTATTTTTTCTAGGATCTTCCCAGGGATTGATATTAAACTGATTGGTCTGTAGTTTCCTGGGTCCGTTTTTTTCCCCTTTCTTGAAGATGGGAATCACATCAGCCCTTTTTCAATCCCCAGGTACTTCCCCGGTGCTTCAGGATTTATGAAAGATGTGGTGCAATGGTTGAGCTGGTTATATTCAAACTACTGGCAGTCGGTAGAATTAGTCTGCAATACTGCATTCTAACTACTGTATCACCATGGCTCTTCATATAGGGAACACTGCTTTTCTATTTCAAGTCTGAAGAGAGTCATCTGCCTTCTAGGGAGAATATCCCTTGTACCCTGTGCCCAGCAGTTGTGATAGCCAATAACCAGGAGGACTGAGGATTTGGGAGTTGATGTCCAAGAACATCTGAAGAACAACAAATTGGGAATATTTTAGACCAACATGTTGTTCTGGGGAATTCTGGGAGTTGAAGTCCATATATCGTAAAAGTTGCCAGTATTGAAAAACACTGTTTTAGATCCTGAATTATCCTAAACTGGAGATAGAAAGGTATAGGTGAGGCTGAGAAAGTGCCCATATTTAGGGGAAGAAGAAATGTTGTGAAATTACAATTTTAACTCAAACCCAGCTATATAATCTTTCCAAAGCATCACAAAAATTGTAATGGTTTGTCATTTTTTCATAATTTTCGATAAAACATCCCAAAGGTGTTTTTCAAAAGGCAACTGGACTTTCTTTGTTTTTTTTCTTAACCCCAAACTTTGGGACAACCATGACCTGGATGATTGAGAATCTCCATAGACTTTCAATAAAAAAAATATATGACATTTGTATTTTAGCATTGTGCAAGGACTATCTCCCCTGTTTTGTACCTGAATAAGCAGCTCAGAAAGTGGCATGAACTATGCAGAAAAGCTCACCCTGTTTTGATCCAATTCTGAAGTATTTTAAAGAAAATTGGAGCTATAGCTTTTCATGGAGCATTAGGGAAAATAATCTTAAGAATACCTATAACATTTTTGTTTATATAAAAGGCAAGAAATTTAGGAGAATTTCTCAAATTTCATAGAAATTGATGCAAGGCTCTTTTAAGTACTCCGTTATTAAAGTGTGTATTCTTTTTTTATGTTTATCTTAATGGGATAAAATTTACAGAAAAACTGGATTCTTAGAGGAGTTGAAATGTGCCAAACTTCATAGAAATGCAGCAGTCTTAAAGTTCCAGGACTGATTATTTTTATTATAGCAGCTGTTAATTCAGCTCATTCCCACAGCAGCACAATGTGTTGAGACTTTTTCCTAACTGTCTGTAACATGCAGGGCTTTTTTTCTCATAGAACGCCCAGAATGGAGTTCCGGCACCTTTTTGGGATGTAGGGTAGGCAAGGCGGGTTGTATGACGTGTGTGAGTTCCGGCACCTTTTTTGTTTAGAAAAAAAGCACTGGTAACATGCATATCCAGTTAGTTATCAGCAGAGCCAAAATGGGATGAAAAAACACCTGATAGGAACAAGACACAAACAGCCTTCCTGTTTAGACTTATTTAGCAAAGCTAATAATAAATAAAATATAATTTGCATAATAAACGGAACAACAGAACTAGTGAAAGAAACATCAGTACAACTGGAAAAATTGTCCTGTTAAAGAAAAGTTTGGAATATGCCGTAAAAAGAAAGAGAAGAAAGGAAATAAGCTGGAAGGAAAGGTGGATAAACTAACTAAAGGTGGAACAAGTGAGAATGGAAATGAAGATAATGAAAAAAACTTAGCTCACCACAGTAGAATGCCACCTTGAGAGCTACACTACAAGGGATCCTGGATGACTATGAAGTATGATTGGTGTACATTTGTTTTCTTGGAGATAGGAAAAGAAAAAAAGGCCCATCATTCCCTTCCATACTAATTATGGAGTGCCTTATGAAAAATATATATAACGCCTAGAAAAATGCACAAAAATCATTGAGTTAGAGAATTATTTGAAAGTGCTTGAGTAAGGAAAGTTTGCATAATAAATGCATATACTCTGGGGGAAAAAATCATGCTAGCTTCAACCCCCAACCACAAATAAACTGACATGAAAGCAGAACGAAATGAAAACTTACAAGTGTTTCACATGGTGATGTCCCACATTATGTTTAATTTTAAAAGGGGAGAAAGTGGGCAGATTTGGTGATCCAGTATGATCAACTTGCAGTCTAAGGAGGAATGTAAGTATCTGTGAAGGATTTTCTCCTAAGTAAGCATCAAGGGAAGGATTTTCCACAGGATCTAATTAGATGGTCCTTCTCTTCTGCTCTTTGCATTCTAACAAATGTGTGTGAGAGAGACGCAAACAATTCTTTGGTTCCAAGTAAAATGCTTGTCACTGCGTCCTCCTGATTAATTGATTGGAATTGGCCTAAAAGAGAGATTTGGTTCTTTTGTTTGTTATTAATATCAGTGACTTGGCCCAAAAGACACATTTTAGGATAAATTTACAAAATGTCATGGAATATTCCTTTGGAATCTCTACTACATAAGAGAATATAGCACTCTAAAATGTTTGGTGCATAGAAACAATTACTCTGTCGAGGAGCAAACAGAATACATTTCATGTTAGGAGACCAAATTGTTTAAACCTTCAAGAACATTTTTCCCTTTTGAACATTTGTTGTATTTTTAATCAATCATTGCATTACAGTATTTGCATTATCTTTGGTTTGTTTTTAACTTTGTTGTACAACGCCAAAGTTGTAAGATTAGGATGGTTTACAAATATAGTAAGCAAACACATCTGTAATACTGAACTCAGAGGAGGTGCAAAATGTGTGTCTGATGAACGGTCAAAGGAATAAATAAGCTAAAGAGATGTTACAGCTACTGTAATTTGAATGTCCCTTTGGTTATATATCAGTTCTCCACTCTATGTAATTGCTCTAAGCCAATTATTTTACCCATAGTATATGCATTTGAGCTAGAAACCTTTTGTGCAAGAAAAAGCAGTGTCTATTCCAGAAAAATCTACTTTGTTAGTAAATTTGCCTACAGAAAAGTCGTAGAACAAACAAAGATATTTATAGAAGTAGCAACACATTCAGTAGTTAAGACAAAAAAACAGCATATTCAGTAATAACGAAAAACTTGCTTGAAAATGGGAGTTTAAGATGCATTCGTTTTCCACATGCTCCAAAAACCATGGAAATTACGTTATAAGATAGCCATCTTAAATTATGCACCATTTAAGCAGGAGTTTAAAAAGGCGTCCACAGACTTTATGGAAACAGAACAATTTGTCAAAAGAGATTCCACCTGCTGCATAGATGGTATGCTGAACCGATTCCACAAACATACAACTTTTCCTGGTGTTTTTTTTTTTTTTTAAACTCAGTAGGAAAAATAATAATAACACAAATAAGCCAAACTGTTGCTAACACAGCTTTAACAAGAAATATTTTTTTCTTAGAAAAAAATGTATCTGTTGTTCTTGCTTAAGTGAATTTCACATGCAATAGTAATCCTTGGGCAGCTTTTAGATTCAGTTGTGCAAGACAGGCAAAGCACCATTTTTAAGGTGCCTCAGATAAGAGTATCTTGGGGTGCCAGTTCCCATTCAGCTTTACTATTCCATGCCTTTCCAAAGGGAAAATTACAAGGCAGCTGGCATTAGAAGGCTCTCCCTGCAGGGAGCATATTCAGCCATTGGCAGCTTCATGCTTTGCCCATCCTCTTTCTTCCCAAAGGGAAAGATGCCAGGTGGGTTAAAACAGCTCCCTGGGCACTACATACAGCTTGAGTTTAAAAAGAATTGTCTTAAAGTGGACAAAAGTCCATAGGAAATAATGGGAAGCCACAGACATGGCGGAGAGTAGCACCAGCTGCAATGGGCAATGTACAAAGTGCAGAATAGATTCCGAAAAGAAATGGAACGGAACAGAACAGATAAGTGAGATGAGATGGTTTATGTTGCTTTTCTGCTCGGTTATTTCTTATTTTTACTCCACATCACTTTAAAGTATTCCGTCACTGTAGCAGACACAAGGCCGTAGGCACTGCCCAGATTTGGTCCTGCCATTCATTTTCATGACAAAGAGAGAACTACATCATCTTACACTTTCTCTTTTATTTTAGAACTTTTATAAAAGGCAGGAGCTATGGACTGCATAAGAGGGGTTTTTTGAAAATTTGAGCTTATTGCTCAGTGCCTTCCACATTGGGACTAGAAAAAGATCCCCTTGAAGAAAGTCTATGCTTAGATATGGAATTATCTGCTGGAAGCAGCATGGCAGAACTGAAATGAATGGTGACTGCAGTTGAAAAGTGTTTCTCGATCTTAGAAGCTTTAACTCCCATAATTCCTTAGCCAGCCTTCCTACCCAGAACTCCGGGAGTTGAAGTCCACATATCTTAAAACTACCATAGTTGAGAAATACTGATGGGTATAGACTGATGGGTCCACCATCATCTCACTCTAGGGATGATCAAAATGTTCCAACTTTGGGATATGCCACACCAGAAATGGTTGCTTTGCATATGGTTCTGCTTAGAAGAGAACACTTGCATTCTGTAGCCTTTGTGTTGAGCTCAGGACAAAACAAAGTAGATTTAGACCCAAATGGGGCCTTCTCAAGAACATTGCTTCAAGCATTTCAGTTAGTTCAGTTGTTTTGTGACCCATAATTGGGTTATTTTTCTTCAAAATATTTCTAATATAACAGTAGATTAATAGAGTAATTATATACATATACATATTAAAAACCTATTCATTTTAAATTGACTTTTAGGCACTGCCCAAATTTGGCCCCACCTTAAATTGCTTTTAGGACTTCCCTCGGCCTTCCCTGGTTGAGGACTAGGTAGCTTA
This sequence comes from Protobothrops mucrosquamatus, assembly GCF_001527695.2. Classification (NCBI taxonomy): domain Eukaryota; kingdom Metazoa; phylum Chordata; class Lepidosauria; order Squamata; family Viperidae; genus Protobothrops; species Protobothrops mucrosquamatus. The sequence continues at coordinate 12,954 of NW_015388720.1, forward strand.
TATCACCCATTCCCTAAGTCAGGGGTAGGCAACCTTGGCTCTTTTATGAGGCATGGACTTCAACTCCCAGAATTCCTGAGCCAGCCATGCTGAGGGGAAAGGGAGAGGTTTCCAAGCTGAGCCATGCTGGCTCAGGAATTCTGGGAGATGAAGTCCACGAGTCATAAAAGAGCCAAGGTTGACTACCCCTGCCGTAAGCATAGGGGGTGAGGATCTTGAGACAGCTGTGTTCCCTTTAATTTCCCATTTGATATTTATTGTGTTGTGGCATTCTGGGTGCAAGCTAAAGAAAAGAATAATGAGAAGAGTCAGGCAATTTCAGAGTCACTTGATGTTTTAACTCTTTATTTAATTAATTTTACTTTCGAAGGACAAGATAAATATACGAAGAAACAGATACAGACATTTCAGATAGTCAAAAATTAAATAACACATTAAAAGGTACTGAGGTATCCATTGAGTTGTCACTTAGGAAAAGAGAGTTACAAAAGGCATGATCAGGCCATCATATAATAATAATAATAATAATAATAATAATAATAATAATAATAATAATAATAATAATAATAATAATAATAATAATAATAATAATAATAATAATAATAATAATAATAATAANCCAACCCCCTGCTCAGGCAGGAACCCTACACCATTTCAGACAAATGGCTGTCCAGTCTCTTCTTAAAAACCTCCAGTGTTGGAGCATTCACCGCTTCTGGAGGCAGGTTGTTCCATTGGTTAATTGTTCTAACTGTCAGGAAGTTTCTCCTTAGTTCTAAGTTGCTTCTCTCCTTGATCAGTTTCCATCCATTGCTTCTTGTCCTGCCTTCAGGTGCTTTGGAGAATAGCTTGACTCCCTCTTCTTTGTGGCAGCCCCTGAGATATTGGAACACTGCTATCATGCCCCCCTCGTCCTTCTCTTCATTAAACTAGACATACCCAATTCCAGCAGCCGTTACTTATATGTTTTAGCCTCCAGTCCCCTAATCATCTTTGTTGCTCTTCTCTGTACTCTTTCTAGAGTCTCAACATCTTTTTTACATCGTGGTGACCAAAACTGGATGCAGTATTCCAAGTACAGAAGCACACCAGAGACTCCGGATTTCTCTGTTTTCCTTCTTACAAAATAAATAAATAAAAAAGCTGTGCAACAGGATGGGTGGATAAACTGGGATGCAGTGTGGGGAGGCAGACAGAACAGGTTATAATAGTCTTTCCAATATCTGAAAGGATGTCACATTGAAGAAAGTGAGGGCCCGTTCTTCATTTTTCCAGTATGGAGGACATAAAAGGATTTAAATTACAGGGAAACAGATTCCAATTGAATGTTACAAAAAGTGTTAAACATGCACATCAAATTAAAGTGCCTATCATTAAAGTATTCAGCCCAAGGCTTTGGATCAGCAAGAGGTCCAGAGATGGGGGCCTAATCATATCCTCATAGGTTTATTGGATGCTATTCCATCCTTTTTCTGAATTGTTCCTATAATTTTCTCTTCTCTTTGGTCCTGTTTGTTAAATACATTCTAGTTGGCAGATAATTTGACTTTCATTAGCATTTTTATTCAATTTTCAAAATCCATCTTGGTTTTAGTTGTACTTGTTTTAACTGCATATGTTTGCATTATTGTTATTATACATAGTGATTAGACAGAGTTACAGTTTTCCAAAGAGTACAATCTCATATAAGTCCCACTGAAAGCTGAGGACTTATTTCTGCATATTAGTCAGAAGAATTAGTTTGTAAATGAATAAATCATTTTGGGAGGATTTTAAACTCCCTTATTTTTATCCATCAAGAAGCTTGAATCGTAAAATAGAAAAATATATTCTAAC
>NW_015388720.1:16905-24405 GCF_001527695.2 Protobothrops mucrosquamatus
CCTGAGCCAGCATGGCTCAGCTTGGAAACCTCTCCCTTTCCCCTCAACATGGCTGGCTCAGGAATTCTGGGAGTTGAAGTCCACAAGTCATAAAAGAGCCAAGGTTTCCTACCTCTGAGCTAGAGGAATGCCCTCTAGCCCAGGCATTTTTTGTTTCCAATCCCAAAAGATGTCCTTCCCTCCTCTTCTCACTTTTATACCCCTTTAATCATTGATGTATTCCTGCAGAGTAGAATTGCCCCTTAATAGATTTTTTCTTATTTATTTATATTTCATATTTCTAAACCGCTCATCTCCCCCAGTGCCCAGTTATTGTAGTTGACTAAATGCAACACAACTAGTACTGATTGCATGCTGATTGTATATAGAATTATAATTATTTTTCCAGTTGCATTCTTCTGTCAAGGGGTGGGGGGCAGCATGTCAAGAGTGAAAATTTGCTCTCTGTTTTCATCTGGCCATTAGAGTAAGGTGGGAGAGGTGTTGCTTTCAAATGGGTTAGTTAGAGAAAGGAAACCTCTACCGAAACGTGCTGAGAGTTGGCAGTATGGGAACCTTTCAAGGACATTCTATTAGTGTGAGCTACCCCCCCCCCCGGATTATCCAGAGATGGAAGGGTACAGCCCTTGGAGGGCTTTCTGTGTACAGGTGTTCTAAAACATATGTATGGGCACTTGGGGGGGTTGGCTGGGAAAGGCATTGCTATATGCCAGTGATGGCGAACCTTTTAGAGACCGCAACTGCAACCCAAAACCCACTTATTTATTGCAAAGTGCCAACACGGCAATTTAATCTGAATACTGAGGTTTTAGTTTAGAAAAAAACAACTCATACATTAACATCTTTTGTCTTAAAAGAAAAACACAATAACAAAGCTTTCAATGATACAAACAACTTTTTCCTGAAAGGTAAAAGTTTGCATTTGGCATGCTTTTGAACAATTAATGTGATTTTTGCTGTTGTATGCATGCTGATAATTTGTCTAACTTTGGCTTATACTTTGTAAGTTTGAGAGCAACACATGCAGCACTCAGGTCATCTGTTAGTCTGTTTCTGGTGTCAGATTTGATATAATTCAAAGCTGAAAACAGCAAGCTCGCTCTGGAGGCTTGTTTTGGCTAGGAAGGGGCTTGAGAAATGGCTTTTTCCTGCGAAAACCTAGCCAAAGAGTGAGGCACGCATGCCCACAGAGAGGGCTCCGAGTGCCCTCTCTGGCAGGCGTGCCATAGGTTCACCACCACTGCTATATGCTATAGTCTGATGACTTGGGACTTTAGTTTTTCCTTGCCTTTACCAGGCCATGTATTCAATAAACAGTAAGCTTTTCAGAAATGAAAATAATCCTGGACCTTTATTTGGATACTTGAGCTGGAGGTTTACAGGTGGTTTCTGGGTAAATTGTGACACTTGCTATCCATTGGCAGATGATTACCTTCAAGCCTGGATTTTCTTATCTTGGCATGTGGCAATGATAATATTCTCTCTGGAATAGTTGCAGTGGGAGGGATTATAAAGCACTGTAAAAATACTCAATGATCACTTCTGAAACATTTTGCAAATGTTTTCTGTTTCTCTGATCTCCACTGAGACACTTCAGTTATACAGATTTCTTTATTGTATTTTAAGACATAAGAATGTAGGCCTGTTGTAAAGGGCTTTTACTGTAAAATATTTGAATTTGTGAGAACAGGCATATCCATTTGGGAAATGTAGAAAAGTAGATAGCACATTTTATAAATAAATAGCATTTCAAAAGCGGTAGAGAAATTTCCAAAGGGCACATCCAAACCAGCATTCTCAAAAGGATATCTCCTTGACAACGCTCATCCTAAGCATGGAACAAAATGCAAACTGTATAACAGGATATGCAAATCAGCCAATACATTATTTTGAATTTGAGATTCAGGGGCATGAAGAATTTTAAATCAGTCTAAGGTTCAATTCAGAAGAATTGAATGAAGAAATTTAAATCAGTCTAATGATTTATGAAGAAATTTAAATCAGTCTAAGGTTCAATTCAGTAACAAACTTGTCTGTATGGAGAAACTTCAACATGCCCACAACTACTTCTTTTTTGGCAGTCTGACCACTTGCTTTTTTCTAGCTGGCAGTCTTACTGCAATGGCTCATCAGCCAGTTCATCTCAATATCAGAGAGTGCATCAATCCTCTTCCCAACTATGTCTATCAATAGCAGGAAAGATGCAACCATGTCAGAAATTATGCAAAACCAGAAAGTCTATGGACACCCCTTCCCCAATGCTTTCAAACCATTTGCTTCAAAGCACTTGAAAACATCTGATTTCATTCTACACCTCAAATTGTGTTTGGGATTCATTTTGAAAATTCAGTTCAAAACTGTGGTTTAGCCAATCTCTTTCAAATCACACAAACTCTTAAGCAATTTTGGAAGGATCTTTATGGTGTTGAAGGAAAAGTCTTCATCAGGGTCCAGTCCAAGCTGGGAATAAACAACATGGTGACTGCTTTAGAAAGAAGGTTGTAGTTTATTGAAAAGGAGAGCCAGAGAGAAAGATGGCTCTGGAAGAAAAGAGAGTGAGCACATGTAGTAGGCAGTGGGTTTTTATACCCTCTTGGGCTTTTGTTTGGAGTTGTTTCCTGTTCCTGTTTGAGGGTTTGCATTTCCTGTGTCATGTACTTTGACCTGAGTCTGAGTGTGCCTGTTTGGCATTTGTGGGTTAATCCTATTATGTCCTGTCTTAGAGTTTGGGTGGGGTATGTAGATTTTAGGTGTCTTTGTCTTCCTAAGCTTCTAGCTGGAGGGCTCCAACCTTCTTGAATGGATTATTACATCTGCATTTCTACAGAGCTGGTTTCTGCTTGGGGGAGGGAGACTTGGGACTATTAAGAAAAACTGGGCATGCTTTTCTGCCTCTTTAAGATCCTTTGAGGAAATATAATATTCTGCCCTTTTAATATTTCCTTCTCTGAGGGGAGGCTGACTTCCCACAATGAGATAAAGGACTTACCCATGCAATGTACTTCCAAGTCAATCTTATCTGCTCTTTGTAAAACATTAAATCTAGGGACAGTTTAGAAGAATGTTTAAAATACCTGGGTGCATTTATTCTGCAAAGATTAAAAGGAGACACAGTTGCAATCCTCAGGTATCTGAAGATTGTCATCTAGATGAGGGACTATCTCCCATCACCCTGGAGGGCAGACCAGTGGAATGAAACTACAGGTAGTTGTCAATTTACAACCACAATTGGGACCGGAACTTACATTGCTAAGTGATGCAATTGTTAAGTGAGTGATGCCCAAATTTATGGCCTTTTTTGCTACAGTCATTAAGCAAATCATGTGGTCATTAAGAGAATCCAACTTCCTCCATTGACTTTCCTTATCAGAAAATTGCAAAAGGCAATTACGAGACCCAGGGTGCTGCAATCATCACAAATGCATGCTGATTGCACAGTGCTTAAATTTTGATCACATGACCACAAGAACATTGCAATGATCTTAAATGCAAGTCATGAATCACTCTTTTCAGTGCTCTCTTAACATTGAATAATTGATGTTACGGATGGACATAAGTTGAGGACTACCGTTTCAGGAATGGTTAAGGCAGGCTAGAAATTTGGAAACCATGAGTTCTAGTCCTGCCTTAGGCATGAATTCAGCTGGGTGACCTTGGGCCAGTCTCTTTCTCACAGCCTAGGAAAAAACAGGCAATGGCGAACCACTTCTGAAATCTTGCCAAGAAATCTGCTGGGACCTGTCCAGGCACTCGCCACAAATCAAAACTGACTCAAGGGCACCAAAAAAAGAAAAGAAAAAAAAAAGCTGTCAACCGGTGGAATGGGTTGTCTCATGAAGCAGGCTGCCTCATGAAGAGCCTTCCTTGAGATCTTCGGATACAAATACAGGTAGTCCTTGACTTAACAACAGTTTGTTTGGTGACTGTTTGAAGTTACGACGGCTGAAAAAAGCGACATGACTATTTTTCACACCAAGGGGAGTGTTGCAGCCTCCCCTTGGTCACGTGATCAAAATTCAGATGCTTGGCCTCTGACTCATGTGAATTCATGACTGTTGAAGTGTCCCAATGTCATCTGTGATCCCCTTTTGTGACCTTCTGACAAGCAAAGTCAATGAAGAAGCCAGAGTCACTTAACAACCTTATTATTAAACTAATCAAGGAGAGAAGCAACCTAGAACTAAGGAGAAACTTCCTGACAGAACAATTAACCAGTGGAACAACCTGCCTCCAGAAGCAGTGAATGCTCCAACACTGGAAGTTTTTAAGAAGAGACTGGAGAGCCATTTGTCCGAAATGGTGTAGGGTTTCCTGCCTGAGCAGGGGGTTGGACTTGAAGACTTCCAAGGTCCCTTCCAACTTTTTTTTTTTTTNCTTCTCCTTCTCCTTCTCCTTCTCCTTCTCCTTCTCCTTCTCCTTCTTCTAACTTAACAACTTCAGTGATCCACTTAACAACTGGGACAAGAAAGGTTGTAAAAAGGGGCAAAACTCAATTAACAATTACCTTGCTTAGCAACAAAAATGTTGGGCTTAATTATGGTGATAAATTGAGGACAACCTGTAGCCGTTTGTCTGCAATGTTAAAGAAGCTCCTGAATCAAATGGTTTGGACTAGACGGCCAATGATATTCCTGCAAATTCTGCAATTCTACAAAGGGGGAAAAAAATTTCTTTCTTTCTTTCTTTGCTATTAATTCACTAGGTGATGGTAAAACACACAACGGCTGAACTTCTGCAATGATTAATGTAAAGCAAGGCAGGCCTGGACCCAGGGATGTGGGTAGTACTCTTCTTTTACAGGCACTTCCTCCCACCTCTGGCAGACACCTGGGAGGCCAGGAGTTAAAAAAAAAAAAAGTTGGCTACTAGAAAAGACCTTAGGCGAAATCCCACCATGTTCTATTGGACTGGTAACAGAACTAAATCTGAGAATTAAAGAGAAATAGCCCAAAGATAAACTGCAAAGATTCTTAATCTCTTAAAAATAAAAACCCTACATTGTTAACTGCTTGCCAAGAACAACAATGGTATAATTTCAAGGCTTCCTCATTTGTTTGCAGAGTGAATATTAAAAGTGCTGTCTGCAGCCTTGAAGCATTTCCCCTGGGAACTGTTAGTGTCTGCAGTAACGAGGTCATTCATTTTTTATTAGGCAAAGAGTTTCTGTGAAGTTAAATGTGCTGACAACCTTTTTGTCTTTGATGTTGGGTTTCACCTCAGTCCCTCCCATTCATTCAGCTCCTCCTTAGCAGAGCTGGGAAAAAATCTCTTCCCATCTGTGTTAAGTGACTTGCATTCTGTTTGCTTTAGATACGGCGATAAGCAGATGGCCATTAAAGGTACAACATTTAAAGGTGGCATAGAATTTCAGCGGCATGATGGAGATACAAACGATTATGGTGCCACCGTGAAGTCACATCCTTGATGTCACCAAGACCCATGATTTATTTAAGGACCACATAGACAAATTGTCTGCAGAGATGCCAGAAAGTCATTCTTAATCTGGGAAGTAGAAAAGTTAAACATTTTTACTAAGTAGTTCTGGCTTAATTTGATTGCGTGGCTCTAGTTAACAACAGCAGATCAAATCAGATTAAAATGAAAAGTTCCTTTCAATTATTTCTGCAGAGTATAGTTCACCTCAAAATCCAGCCCGGCCAATCCAATCCACTTTTGCAAGTATAATATTTTGGCTGCTATCTCCTAGTCAAATTCTTCCAGTTCTTTTCTCCTTCCCGCTGGGTATCCATTTCCCACTTTCTCTGTTAAGAAGGCTTTGTAATCAGGTGATAACTGACTCACCATTCACCTTTCTAAAAGAAGACAGTCCCAAAGGCTGAATCACAGATTGGATGGAATGTGAAATCATGGCAAAGAGTACTTCGGTCATACTTCATAGTTGAATGGAGATGGCAGTACTGTATATTGGTTTGCTTCTTTTTTTCAAACATAAAAGAGAAGTTTCTGGCATCTTGAGGGGGTTAGAGGTTAGGGCCAGCCTTGTTCTATCTGAGAAAGAAGTAATATTTTGTTTTTCTGAAGGAAAACTTGCTATGTTTTAAGATATTATTGGTAACATTTGAGTTTTCTTTTGACTAAATTGTTTTGATGTTATCATGTGTGCCTTTAAAAAAAATCTTATTTATAAAGCCCAAATTATAAGAAATTAAAAACATTTCAATTAATGGATTAGCTGTGAGCTTTAGGCTCTTAGTGTAAACAGATTCATTATATGCATTTCTGGGTGACAGCCCCAGATCTGAAATAAGCTTGAATCTGTTTTTGAACAGTTTCTTTATTTCTGTTCAACTTCTTTGTTCAACTACTTAAATCATCCTAATAACTTGATAAACAGTTCATTGCTTATTCAATAAATCATAATTGGCTGACATAACATAACAAGCTAAGTATAAAATATGGATTGGAAACTGCAAACATAGTAAAGGAAGGTAGGCAATCCATGTTTGGACTCAGCAAGACAGGCTAAACCAATTTCATCAAAAAATCTGATGATTTTTCTTTCGGGCTACAATAATTCTGTTTTATGGGACACAATAAAATAGGTAGTGGAATTAAATTAGGGGATGAGCATTAGTTAAAACAAACTAAATTGTGAGGATCTATTGTTTGTAATAGTCTTTTAAAAAATGTTAACTAAATTTTCAATAATATTTTTATATTAAAATAGGTTAGAACATACTAATACACCGTGTCTATAAAATATGTATATTCACCATACTTGGTAATTCAAATGTATAACATAGAAAAGAGATATATAACTAGATCTGATCTTGAAATTTATTCCAAATATATAATACCTATATATTATAGTTTATTTTCTAAGCAATGATAATTCTCATCTTTCCCTATTCCAATTCACAAGTTTTAATTGCTTGTACGATTGTTCTTTTCAAATATATTGTATTGTATTGATCTCTTACCTGTCCAGTTTCTTTGCATCCAGTTTAAAATATAACAAACCGTAATTAGTATTGTAATCAAGTTCTAGTATATCCAGAATAATCAAATCACAAAGATGCTTTGATATTTCTGCAACAGTTATATTTCTGTTTGAAATATATACAAACTAAAACTTTTGAGGTGGGTCAAAATCTTACACTGTGTTAATCTTAGTTTTAATCTCAGTCCATCATAAATGCATGGTAAGATCTTCATCTAATTTGGAATTTGTTTGGATGTGATCATTTATGACCATTCTCAAGAAGTGCAAAGCATGTATGTTCTTTTAGGAGCAGTACTAAAAATGGCCTTGAGGATCATGAGGGGGGGGACATTTACAGAGATATTAAATAATAACAGTAACAATCTTCACAAATGAGAATCATATTGAGTATTGTTTAGCTTGTGATAAAGTGTCCTGAAGGGTTTTGTGGAAGTTGTTACGTCTCTAGCCAAATTAGGATGTTATGACAATGAAGAGAGTGAAATAGTATATACTGGGTTGAATTCCTTGAAAGAAAGATGACATATAAATATAGT
>NW_015388720.1:29405-74073 GCF_001527695.2 Protobothrops mucrosquamatus
TTTTAATTATCCATAAGAAAGGATAGTTGTGGTGAAAGAAGATGCAAAATGGGGGGGGAGATGTACACAAAATAAACTAACGCCAAATAATGCTCGTCTTAAAATTATCCTGGGCTACCTAGCTTATATTAAGGAACATTCAAACAAGAAGGCTGGCTTGCTAACAACAACAATAGATTCAGTGTCAAATATTCCCTGGAGAAATGTTAATTGTTTTGTTATCAGACTATTTTCAGAACTTATCTTTGTTTTCCTTACACCTATGAATGGAAAAAACAATATTTCCTATTACAAGCCCATTTAAAATGGTACATTATCGAGTAAAATACCTATGATAAAAACTTCAGTGATATTTATAGCTTTACTTCTGTTTTCAATTCACCTTGAACATTTAACTGGAGAACAAGGATTGCAATAATTAATAACGAAATAATTGTTAGGATTGGGCGTTCAATTACCATTGTTTTAAAATCACAACAGTATCCAAGCCAACAGGCATTCAGCTCCATTCCATCCTTGAGTTTGTGTGCCCTTCCTGCCTTCCCACCCACCCACCCCCGGCATCTGAGCTGAACTAGGGGCATGCATCATAACCACGTCCTTCTATCAAGTGTGGACTAAGAACAATCTCCATTAGCTGACAGGCAGGCAGGGTGATAAATGCCCTCGACGAAGGGGAAGGAATTGCGTAAAATAAAGAAGCATGTTCCAACAAGTCTTGTCAAAATTGTATTGATTTAATCATCTGCAGAAATACACATTCCTGGCTACTGTAGCGTGCACCGTGGGTGCAGTTTAGAGAGGCATGCAGGCCCTCTTCCCTCCCTTACCAAGTCCGAAGGTGATGAAGTGCAAGACAAACAGCCTTCCAATTCCTTTTAAAAAATGTTGGATCACAAAGATGTGCATTGTTTTCCTTTCTCGGTGCATTTTTGTGTGTGTGTGTGTGTGTGTGTGCTGAATTTACTATTTAAAACAAAAACAAACCATTTTGAGATGCATTCTGCTCTTTGTTAACGAGGGGTTTAAAGCTTATTTAAATCCTATCGAAGCATCGGAGGAGTCAACCTGGATGGAAGTTTTGGATGTGGGTCCCCACGTTCAACCCACTGAGGTTTCAGAGAGATAAAACTGCCTCTCTTGCTCTGCTCCTGCTGATGCCAAGCCCAGGCTGCTGCATTGTAGTTCACTGGGATGCTTGCATTTTCTCGGGGGACAGAGAGGAACTCTGATATTATGTAAAAAAAAAAAAAAAGGAAGCTTTTGAAATTTAAAAATGAGATATTCAAAATGAAGGAGTGGACCGCTTGACAAACAGTTCCTGGCTTCCAGTCAAATCTCTTTTGGCATAAATCATCCGATTAGATCTCCCGTAGATGATTCCAGAACTGCCAATATTCTCTGGCCACTGTAAAAGGTGAGATGGAAGCAACACAAGGTGACAGTAGAATGCCAGCTGGCCATCAGCCAAGTCTTTTTCCACTTCACAGAATTAAAGCTGAAATTATGACTTCAAGGCAGAAGCAGGAGGAAGGGTGGCAAATGGTGATGACTAGGAGTCACAACGTGTGGTGATTGTGCTGTTTTCATTCTCTATCTCCAATAACAGTTACTTAGGACTGCAGACCAAAGGGGTGCAGATCAGTAAAAAATAATTTCATTTTATAGCCTGCATTAGAAGGTTGTTGTTTTTTTAAAAAAAATATCTGTAAAAAAAAATCGCAACCATTTTTATTTTCTGTCTCCTAGTAGATGGAGTCTTTACAAATACTTTCTCCTAGTTTACATAACTGTCCATGTAAGTTGCCAAAGAACATTTTAATATAAATTATCCTGAAGATAAAACAGACACACACACACAAACACACACACATATATACTGCTCACAAAAATAAAGGGAACGCAAACCCTTTCAGTTCCATGGTAAAATGTTCCCTTTATTTTTTTGAGCAGTATATATATAATTTTAAGCATTTAAAAGTAAGCTTTTTGTTAAAAATGTAACTGCTGTTTGCACGCAACTTTAAGTACTATACCTTCTTTTCTGATCTAATGGGTATTTTGATTTGGGGTTTGTGTGAGTTTTGGATTGTGGAAAGAGTAATAGGAATAATTGAAGCTATTCTTCATAACTCCAATGCTGATAGGGCAGTGGCTTTTAAGCAGCAGCTCATCACTAACCTGTCTTAAGGGGAAAATAGCTTTAGCAAAGCAGTCTTTATAGGAAGAAGAACTTCCTTAGTGCCTGAAATTTACAGGAATAACCTTATTGCTGCCCTAGAGGATTTCTGTAGCAGAAGCCCCAAGATCTAAAACTCCAACCTGTAGTTGGCTAACCTACAAGGAATCATCTTTCTGATAGTCAAATAATCGTAAGAATGGTTCTAAAATTGGTTTATCTAAAAGTAGTCTCCATAAAGGTAATAATGATGTGTGTGATTCAGGGTGTTTTCAATACAAGCTATGATTTATTTATTTTTTAAAAAAATGCTTTACTTAATTCTTTTTAGTGTGTGTTCATTATATTGTTAGTTAAATATATTCTTAAAGTCTGATATATATACATTGCATCTCCTTTTTTTTAATTTTCCCAGGCCAAAACAACAAGGTTGCTGGGATTAGAGGAGGAATCTGAGTGGGAATCCAAGCCAAGTATGGAAAAAAAAAACCTCTTGACATTTTTCAAGGAAAGGAAGAATTTGCACCTTGGCAGTATTTTTTTTAGGAATTACTTTCAGAGAAGGCATTTTAATTGTTAATGTTTCAGGAGGAAATATCATCTGAACAACCAACTTCCGGGATTGAAATAAGAGTAAACGTTTCCTTGTTGTGTAGTCATACATGATGGATGGAACAGACCCAACAGGAGGAACAGACAAGAGCCAATACTGCTTTAGGCCAGACCTCCAAATTTTATTAAGAACTGGGAGAGTTAGTGCAGACACTTGATTTATGTGAATTTAGGATTAAGTCATGAAAATTAATCTATAGAGTAAATCATTATTCTTAACACCATTGGCCTATTGACATATCTGAAGGAGATTAGCCTGAAGAAGGATTCGTTACTAGCATAGGAGACATGTGTGCCCTCAGTTATGGCACTATGTGGGATAAACATGCATGACTGGAATACCAAATGCTGGTCAGATTTTGGCACGTAAGATGCAAGCTCTGAAGTATAGCCAGTGGTGGGATTCAGCTGGTTCGCACCAGTTTGGCAGAACCGGTAGCTAATTTTTTGTTGCCCAGGCCCAGAACGGACTTCCGGAAGCGGCATCCACACAGAGAACCGGTTGTTCACATATTTGAATCCCACCACTGAGTATAGCTTACATATATCAGAAAAGAAGAAAGCTTTCGTATGAAGTTTCACATTTGTGAGGGTTTTGGAGTCAATGTTGCAGTGCTTATCCAGACACAGCCAGCTCTCATAATGGGGGTGTTTTGCCGATGCAACCATAAGGCTACCTGATCAGAGCTGCAAATATATGAACAACCACTAGATGGTGGGAGAGTGTTAGGGCTTTTCCCATTCCTTCGTTGCCATCTAGTGGTCATTCACCTTTTTGCAGCTCAGATCTAATAATCCGGCGCAATGTTCCAGCCGGGTTTTTCTTTAGCCTTTAAAGCCATTTAAGTCCATGATTGATAGAGAAGTGGAAAATAGGCTCTGAGCCCTTTCACACCGCATTAACAGAGCCACCATTAGAGGGAGCTGGAGACAACAATAAGCTGAAAGGACTTCACCAGTCCCCTCTGGTGATTTCTGAACAAATCCAAATGCTGTTGTTTCTGCTGGTTCCGAGTAGAATGTAGTTCACCAGGTTGAGTTTAATAAGCATTTACAAGACAATTGGAGTAGCAGAATGCCAGCCTTGTTCTTTTCAGGAGAGGGCATGACTTTCATCTCAGAAAGACTGACTCAGGATTCTGTTTTTCTTTCGCTGAAGAAACATTAAGTGATTTCTACCAAAGACTTTCAAGAGGAGAAAATGCCTTGGCTGAATTACTCAGTTATATATTTCCAACTCTTCACATCAAACTGGGAGGGGGACCAATCTCTTGAGAAAGTACAGGTCAGTCAGAAAGAAATCTTGGAGTCACTTCAAACATCTTGTCAATAATTCATGGTTCATGCAATGAGGGTTTTTAAAAGCCAATTTCTTCATTTGCCAAGTACAGAGAGAGCAGAATGTTCTCCATTGTATAGGAACACCACAGCAGATTACATTTAACAAGGAAAGGTCAGCAAGAAGGACCAGGCCTCTTCTTTAAAGAAGTTTCTTCTCCCCTTCTTGAAAAATTCATTTTGCAATCTAGCAGGTAGGCTTACAGGCACACGACCCCTTACACCAAGGGTGTCAAACTGCCGGCCCGCGAGCCGGATGCGTCATGCCAAAACCGCACCGACCCCAGCTCTGGTAATGGGAAAAAAGTCGTGATACGTCGCGACACGTCACGTGATTTGGTGAGCTTGACACCCCTGCCTTACACACTCATGCACAGGCACACCTCATATAATTGTAATGGGAATTGTTCTGGTCCCCAAACAAGTGAGAATCAAAGGTCCTAAAATCTAGTTCGGATCCCAATATATGCTTGCTTTAACCCTTTTCAATGCAACTGGCTCATCTCGATCATCAATACCATCAGACAAGTGCTTGTATGCAGATGGAGCTGTGGGCAGACTAAAAACTAGGAAAAATAAAGGAGATTCTTATATCTTTCAGTTTCTTTCTAAAAAAAAAAGATGAATTGCCTTATTCTAAACAAAAACTAGCTCCTAAGAAAGATCGTTATTATGTTTTACAAAACATTTCTCAATTTTTTTTAAAAAAAAAACCTTTTAGTAAAAGCAGTTGGGCTGGTGAACAGGATCGGCATCATAGGATATGAGGGGTGTGTGTGTGTGTGTGTGTGTGTGTGTAAGCAGGGCTTTTTTTCTCATAGAACGCCCAGAACGGAGTTCCGGCACCTTTTTTGGATGGAACCTTGTAGGGTAGGCAAGGCGGGTTGTATGACGTGTGTGAGTTCCGGCACCTTTTTTTTTTTTTTTTTAGAAAAAAAGCACTGTGTGTAAGTGACATGTTAAAATGCACAAAGCAGTTTCAGAATAACATTTTGAATTTTGGAGGAAGAATCAAAACATTTCCTTTCATTGCTACTTCATAAAACAGGCAAGCATGTGCCTGTTCCCAAAGGGCTACTGGGCAAAGGTTCTAGTACTATCGGTATTGGTTGTTATAACATTGCACTGAATTGGTTGTTATAACATGACAAGGACTCACATAAACCCAAGTATAAATTTGTAGCAAGGTTTTTGGGTTTTGTGATTATTTCATGAGGATTTGTGTTCTGAAATCTCTCTCTCTCTCTCTCTCTCTCTCTCTCTCTCTCTCTCTCTCTCTCTTTATTATCTCATTTATTTATTAAATTTATATGTCACTTCACTCCCAGCAACGTAAGTGCTTCATTTGTCAGCAGTCAAAATACTGCTTAGCCATCAAGCTTTTTGAATGACCATCACTATTCTGAAACCTAACTGAGATAGTGGAACCATTTTGTTATAACCAGTATATGTTGTCCTGATCTTTTTTCATGAATGTTGGGTTACAAAAGTAATAGATCAGGAATAAGTAATTTAATGGCATTACATAATAAGAGAATGTCTAAAGTGTTTCTTTTTAGACATAAGTAATCAGAATTTAATTTCAGCTGTGTTCTGGGTTACAGCCCTGCTTCATGTGAAATAGGGGGAAATTGGTCCTAGTCACGACTGGTCATATACTGTATCTATAGTTGCAGTTACATCTAACAAAAGATATGATTATTAGATTGCCCAGATCAAAACAACTCCACAGGATGAATCATTCTAGTTATTGCATTACAATAACCAAGTCGGACACAACTTTGCAACTAACAACAACAACAACAAACCAAGTCAACAGTAACACCTGGAGTTAATTCCACATGCTGCAATAGAGAATAGAAGTATGTTAATAAGAGAAAGTGTAGCAGAAGAATCCACATAAACCTGCAGCAATTGAAAACAAATTTAGAATCAAATGATGCTGAGAGAAAATCAGATTTACTTGTGATCCAGAATCCAGCAGATCTGGGAAGGTTGATGATCTTCTATACAGAAGTGAAGGGTCAAGTTCAAATGTGACATAATGAGATATGAGCATCCAGTCAGTGTTAGAACTATCACAACATGTTTGACTGGAGCTTACAGCATTAGGGGAATTTTTCTTTTTTTCAGATGTTGGAACTAAAGCATCTGCTAATGGAAATAGAACATTTTAACAACTAAGTGCAGGGCTTTTTTTCTCATAGAACGCCCAGAACGGAGTTCCAGCACCTTTTTTGGATGGAACCTTGTAGGGTAGGCAAGGCGGGTTGTATGACATGTGTGAGTTCTGGCACCTTTTTTTTTTTTTTTTTAGAAAAAAAGCACTGACTAAGTGTAACAATGAAGAACTTCTCAAGTAAATCTGGATTTGTAGAACCACCCATGTCTGTTAGAATGTCAGTATAATAAGAAAAAATAAAGACAAAACAAGGGTATACATGTACTGGCTATTTGATTTTTTTTGTTGTTGTTTCATGTCCTCTAATGGAATTCCACTGACAGACTATATTTTCCTGCTTATAAGTAGGTGTTGCTCCCATCAGTTGAGTGATGTGTTGCCTGAAATGGAGAAGATGATTTGCAGGACTGAAGAGCAGAAGATATCTTTTCTTCTTTTCAAATAAAAATTGTAAAATTTTGTCTTTTCTCAATTCTTAAGGATAACAAAATATAAAACATTTCTGTGACTGAACTAGAGAAATGGCCAGACTGAAATTGAAATTGAGTATAGTATTATTAAAATGGTCTTGGTATGAATAAATAATAGTTTTAAAAATTGCACAGGAATATAATCTGGATTTATTTCCATGAAACAATCTCACATATTTTAGGAGACTAATGACTATTGGCTTATAAAAATTGATGTCAACTGTGTATGAACAAATGGGAAATCTACAAATGTGTCTCAATGTATTCACAATACACCATTGTTGTTTATTTAGGATATTTCTTAAATATCCCAGAAATCTTCAATAAGAAAAAAAAATTAAACTAAAAACAAGCAGAATGAAAATAGGCTGAAATATAGAAAGCAAAATCTCTCAATATCAAAGCAAACAGGAAGTTCTTAGCTTACTGGAGGATCAATAGCTGTTGAGTTCCTTCAGTGACAATAGTTAGGACAAAATTGCAAAAAAACCCTCCTCTTTTGGGAAAAAAAGTAAAGATAAAGGTTTCCCATTTCAGTCCTGTCCAACTCTAGGGGGTGATACTCATCTCTGTTTCTTATCTGAGGGAGCCAGCATTGTCTGAAGACATTTCCATGCTCATGTAACCAGTATCACTATGTATACACTAAGGTGAACAAAACACTGTTACCTTTCCACCAAAATGGTACCTATATATCTATTCACATTTGCATGCTTTTGAATTGCTAGGTAAGAGGAGCTGGGGCAAATAATGAGAACTCACCTTGTCATGCGGCATTCAGATCTTGAACTCAAGTTGTCAGCTTTTCAGTAACAAGCTCAGTGTTTTTCACCTGTGAAACCAATTGTTTTCCTACAGCTGAGTCATCGTGCTCCCTTTGAAAATGGAAGTGTACATTGGTCAAAACACAGACCAGTTGTCAGGTCCCTAGAGAAATGTATTCTTTCCCTTTGCAAGACATTGGCTAAGCTCTTTGTGTAGCACATCTATCGATTCCATGGGACTCCACAACACATAATTTTGGAAAGGGGGGGTTCAATTCACCTCTAAGTTCTGGAGACCTTTTCTGGACCTTTTGGGTTCTAGTCAGAGGTTATCATCTAGTCATCATCCTCAAATGAATGGGGGGGCAGAGAGATTGAACTTCGTTCTAGAACAGTACCTTAAATGCTTTATCAACTATCAACAAGATAATTGGACTGATCTATTGCCATTTGCTGAAGTCGCATATAATAGTGCTGTGCACTCAAGTATTGGTTATACCCCAATCCAGGTTGCCAATGGCCAGACATTTGTCCCCATTCCGGAAATGCCTGCTAAAGAACTTGATATTCCCTCCTTGCAAGAATGGATCAAACAGCTTCAAAATACCTGGCAGTAGTACAGAAAGCACTAGATGAAGCCAGAGAAGCCTATAAGGCCCAGGCTGATAAAAAGAGGGTGGAGCAGAAACTTTTTAAGATTGGAGACAAAGTTTATCTTTCTACCAAATATTTGCAATCTTTGCAGCCTTCCAAGAAACTTGGTCCTAAGTTTGTTGGACCTTTCCCCATTAAATGCATTATCAATCCAGTAACTGTGGAAGTAGAGCTCCCTAAGAGCCTAAGCTAAATCCATCCTGTCTTTCATTGTAGTTTGCTCAAACCTGAGATTATTTCTAATCTTAGGCCCCCAGCCCCTCCGGTACCTACACCGGTGTATGGGTAGGGGGGAGCAACACTTTGAAGTGCGAGACATCCTCGATCCCTGCAAATACTATGGCTCCACTCAATATTTAGTAGCTTGGAAAACCCTTCCCTCTTCTCAGAATGAATGGGTATACAAAAATCATGTTAGAGCTTCTAAGTTACTTAAGCGTTTTCACTCTAAGTACCCTGATAAGCCTGATTAATGTCATATTTTATTTGTTTTCCTCCCCTTCCTTTTTATGTCTTTTGCAGGTGAATTACCCATTTTTCTATGGGGTCCGTATGTCAGGTCCCTAAAAAACAAATTCTTCCCTTTGCAAATTGTTGAATTTGTAAACCTTCTTTGTGACCTGCCATTCTGTTGGGAGAGGGGAGCTTTTAGGATTGTTTTGCACTGTCCGGCTATGATGCCCTTCTCCCAGGGGATGGAATGTCTCACCCTTATCTAAGAGACGGTTTGCGCTTGGAGCCAGAAGGAAACGAAAGTGAGAGAGACCTTGAATGAATGCGCCAAAGGACTGTTACCAAAACACTATGCCACCTATGGATTGGCTGGAATTCAAATGAACACTGGGATGCTGGGGGGAGGAGTATTGAATGTTGCTTTTATTATATTGCTTTCACAGGGTTTTCCCCAGACCTCACCTTGATTCTCTGCTGTCACTAGCCCCTAATAAAAGCTCCTTTTGAGACAATGCCTATTTCAAGAGTTCTGCTTTCTTGGGTGGCTTAGATGAAGTAGGTCCTTACATAAGATGAGGTCTGCATAGTTCCCAGCCTGGAGAGGCAGCTGCCCAACCGTTCTTTATATGTTTTAGCCTCCAGTCCCCTAATCATCTTTGTTGCTCTGCTCTTAACTCTTTCTAGAATCTCAACATCTTTTTTACACCTGTCTGAGATGGTATAGGGTCTCCTGTTTCAGCAGGAGGCTGGACTAGAAGACCTCCAAGGTCCCTTCCAGTTCCTATTCCTATTCTACTCTACTCTACTCTACTCTACTCTACTCTACTCTACTCTACTCTACTCTACTCTATTCTATTCTATTTTTAGTTCTTACACCTAATTTGTTGTTTTGGAGAGCTGTCTCAAGCCTCAGCTCCTTCTGAGTTTTAGCCTTTAAAAAAAAATTAAGGGATTTTACATATTTACATCTTTATTATAAGAAATACATTCAAAAACTGTATAGTAATGTATGAAAAAGAAAAAAAGGAGCAGAAAAGGAAAAAACAGAAAAGATATAGAAAAGTTTTTTTTAAAGAAAGCATATATAAAGAAATGGCTACTGATATCCCTCTTGGCAGGAGTCTATGACAATTCACCACAGCCAAGTCAACACTGCCAACTTGCCACGGCCAACTTGCTGTGGCCTATTCACTGCAGGACAATTTGCCACAGCCAACTTGCTGTGGGACAATTTGCTGCCGGACAAGAGTTACAATAATATCAAAGAAATAGTGGAATAGAATAATTAAAGAAAGGATGTAAAAGGAGGGAGAGAATGAAATGAGAATTGCAAAAATTAAAATATTTTTAAATTTATTTTAAATAATTAAATAGAATTGTTAAATTGACCCATAGCAAGTTGTCCCATGGTGAGTTGGCTGTGGCAAGTTGTCTTGCAGCAAGTTGGCCTTGATGAGTTGGCCATGGAAAGTTGGCCATACCGAGTTGGCCATAGTGAATTGACTGTAGGAAGTTGTCCCAGTCTGCTTGGCAGTTATGCATATAATTTTAATCAAAATACTCTCTCTAATTTCATTATAATTCCTTTATTTCTCTAACTTATTCTTTCTAATCATAAAACCCATAAACCACAATGTTTCTTTCTCATGCAAAAAGTCCATAAGAGGTTTCCAGTCATCGATGAATGTCAATAAATCTTTAGTCAAAGAAGTCAGTTTGTCCATCTCAGCAAGTTTTGTCAATTTCATGAGCGATTCCTCCGTAGTGAGTAATGCTGAATCTTTCAGTCTTTGAGCTTTAGCCTTTCTGACCAAATTCCTTGTATTCCTCTTGGGTAATATTATCCTCCTCCCATTTCCAATACTTGTTTTTCTCTTCAGCATTTGAGAGAGCTCTCCATATATTCATACTGACCTTTTTAGAGGCCTCCCTTTTTTTATATGTTTTGTTTGTGATTGCACCATCAGTTTCTGCACCATCAGTTTTACAATTTCTATGTTTCCTGTTCAGTTTACTCCTTCAGTATTTCAAGTGTTTTGATTCAACATATCTCCCCTCAGAGTTAATCAAAATTTGCACTTCTGAATTCCATATGCATCTCTGACTATTCCCAGTTCTCCTATCTCTGGGTATCACAGATTCAAAGATAATGTAATCGCTTTCTCCCCAAGTTCCCAGCCTCCTTCATTTTTTCAACCAATTCATTGATAAGGATCAGGTCTAAGACAGTAGTTCTTTCCAGCCCTCTTCCATGGGCCAGAAGGATACATGAGAACACTCATGAGCCTCCAGGTTCTTGAATTTTTCCTAGCTCTTCAAAGTCCACGGGGAAATGACTATAGTAAGCTTTGTTTTTCTTTTCTAATTTGTCCCTATATGGCTTAGTAGGAAAGATCAAATCCTTGTTCTTTTGAGACAGCAGGTTTCACAAGCTGATGAGGCCAGTCAGCTTATATTTCTTTCCATAGTTCATAGTAAAAAATCTTTAATTCCAATAATACTTCACTTTGTCCCTTGCGGAGTAAAGCTGTATCCCTCTGCTTTCAGAGAACCAGTATCTCTTTTTGATTCCCGGAAGAATACAGAATATGGTATAACCTTCGAGACCGCCTCCTGCCACAGATTACCTCCCACCGACCTGTACGCTCCCACAGAGTGGGTCTCCTCAGGGTGCCGTCAGCCAGACAGTGCNTTAGCCGCCCTGAGTCCGAAAGGAGAAGGGCGGGATATAAATGTAATTAAATAAATAAATAAATAATGAGTTGGAAAGGGCCTTGAAGGCCCTAGTCCAGGGGTAGGCAACCTTGGCTCTTTTATGACTCGTGGACTTCAACTCCCAGAATTCCTGAGCCAGCTGGGAGTTGAAGTCCACAAGTCTTAAGTGCCAGGTTTGAAGACCCCTGAGCTAGCTGGTCGTGGTGCATATTAATAAACATGGATAAATTCATCATACATTTGTCAGTGCAAAGGGAAAATGATTCAGCAAAGGAACAGCCACCGAAGAAATTAAAACTGGTACTTTTTCCCTTTTTTACAGTTTGTAATATTTTATTAGATTATAGAATAAAATACAAAAATACAAAAGCAAATAGTAGGACACAGTGGGGAGGAAAAGGGGGGGGAAATTGAGGGGGGAGGGAAAAAGAGCAGACTTCCTCTGTTGCAGTAGAAGGAAGCTTAACATTGAACCTCAACTTTTTACTTTTCCATAATATTATAAACTAGCCATTTCTATAACAACAAATGAATCTAATCAATAAAACCCAAAATCCCCCCCCCTTTTTTTTGTTAGTCGTCAAGTTTTTGACACCTTGTTAAGCACTGGTGGTACTCAAATATTGTCATGTCCTAAAAGTGATACAATATGTGAAAAGGTTGAAAAGCCCCGCTTTAGAATCGTCCACCCTGGTGACTGATAGGTCTGGATGGGTTTCAAAGGAAGCTGTGGTTTGTTCTTGTTGGTCTGCTGCATGGTCTATCTGAAGCTTTGATTGCCTGTCAGGGATTCTGTCATCTCTGTGGTTCATGGAGTAGTTGAGGGAGGTGAGATATCTAGAACACTGCAGACATTCAAAAAAGAACAAATCCAATCAAACACAGGTTAGAGTTGCTATTAGAGTCTTGTTGTTGTTAATTGCGAAGTCGTGTCCGACCCATCATGACCCCATGGACAACTTTCCTCCAGGCCTTCCTGTCCTCTACCATCTTCTGGAGTCCATTTCAGCTCATACCTACTGCTTCAGTGACTCCATCCAGCCACCTCATTCTCTGTCGTCCCCTTCTTCTATTGCCCTCAATCTTTCCCAGCATTAGGCTCTTCTCCAGTGAGTCCTTCCTTCTCATTAGGTGGCCAAAGTATTTGAGTTTCAACTTCAGGATCTGGCCTTCTAAGGAGAAGTCAGGGTTGATCTCCTCTAGGACTGACCGGTTTGATCGCCTTTGTCTACCTTGTGGCAATAAGGGTGGCAAAACATCAATATGTATCCACCCACTACAGATAGCCACTCCACACCCTGTTTCTGGTGACATGAGCCCTCTTGGATAGAGGGGCTTGGAGAATCTACTGCATGGGCATGTAAAGGAATTTGGTCAGCATCTGTCAAACAAAATCACTTGCAGTTGGGCACCAGCCTTATTAGAGGTCCAGAGGAAATGGCTGGGGAGGATTCTTGCAGAGTTATCTGGAAACAGTTTGAACCTCTTGGACCTGGGGAAGTGGATGGGGTCCTTAGGACTGTGAGCTCAGTCACCTGGCTTTAGCCACATTTCCTGCTCAAAAAATAAGTGGCAGTTGTGACAAGGAGGGCCTTTGCTCAACTTCATGTTGTCAACCTGTTGCGTGCCAGTTTCCCCCCTTCCTAAATTGGGGGCTCTGCTCACAATCACTCATGCCCTAGTCATCTTCAGATTGTACTACTGTAATGTGCTCTACAGGGAGCTGCCCTTGATGAATAGTCAGAAGTTTCAATTGGTTCAGAATGCAGCAGTGCAGCAATTATGCATCTTATCCCCAGTTGCTCCATCCCTGTTAATCTTCTGGAAATCCCTCAATATCTGT
The DNA here is from genome assembly GCF_001527695.2 of Protobothrops mucrosquamatus. NCBI lineage: Eukaryota > Metazoa > Chordata > Lepidosauria > Squamata > Viperidae > Protobothrops > Protobothrops mucrosquamatus. Next base: position 42,616 of record NW_015388720.1, read on the forward strand.
TATGTCACCAGCCCTGTATGGGGGTCCAAGGGAAGTTCTAAGGTAGCTCTACTACTATAGCTAATATTCACTCTCTCCTTGTCTTGTGGTCTGTATATTTTTAACTTTAACAATGATTACTTTATATTTATAATGATTGTTTTTATATACTTGTTGTTTTACCTAATTGTTGTATGCCATCCAGAGCCACGTCTTATGAGATGGGTTATAAATTTGATAAATAAATAAATAATGAACACAGAATGAAATCCAACTTTAGTTTTATGCCTCAGCTTGGTGTCCAGTATTGATGTTATCTTTCTGTCTCTTGTCTTGTATCCTAGTAGTAGTTCCAATGGAACATTGTTCTTTCATGTGATATGTAGGCCCTCTTCTTACTGCTCAAGAAAGTGTCATTCTATTTATTTTTTACTGTAAGTTGTATTTTTATAATTTGTAAGGTACGTTTGGAGTTGAGCATCATTTTCTTGCTCACTAGTTGCCTCTTGGCATCTGCCCAGCCAGATCTTAATCTTGGACCTGATTCAACACAGCTCTCATTATTATGGGGGTCACACCGAGGATAGAGGAAATTATCATATATATTTTTTGTTATTCTAACTGGAAATTGGCAGGGGAACCTGTGTGGTAATCTTAGAAAATGGCTGCGATCCGATTGAACTGATACCAAGAGACAATTTAGTCTAGTGGTTAAGACACCAGGCTAGGAAGTCAGAAGCCATGAGTTCTATTCCCACCTTAGCCATGAAAGCCAACTGGGTGACTTGGGCCAGTCCTTCTCTCTCAGTCCAACTCACCCATAGGATTGTTGTTGTGGAGGAAATAACAGGAGAAAGGTGTATTTGATATGTTTGCCACCTTGAGTTATTTGTAAAAATAATAAAGGCGGGATACGAATACATACAGTACTACATACACACATACATACATACATACATACATACGTACATACATACATACAAGGGACTGTAAGAAGTAAAGACTTGAGGGTGGGATGTGTCACTCTTCAGATATTAAAAAAAATAGCTTCTTTCTCAAATGGGCTATATTAGAGGATTTTGCTTTTCTATGGATGACAGTATTGACAGTTTTTACAAGCACTTTCCTCCATAACCTTGCTGGGATAAGAACTGACCAACCAACTTCTCAGTCTATACCAGGTGTCTTCAGACTTGGCCCTGTTTTGACTTGTGGACTTCAACTCCCAGAATTCCTCAGCCAGGCACGCTGGCTGAGGAATTCTGGGAGTTGAAGTCCACAAGTCATAAAAGGGTAAAGTCTGAAGACCCCTGGTCTATGTCGTACCGTTGGAAAATTGCATCTAATAATATGTCAATGCCTACTCAATGCTTTGCTTTGATAATAATATGCTAGCTTTTATTTGTAGCTTTTATTAAAAAAAAATACAAATTTATGATCTATTTTAAGCCTATGGTAATGCACCTGTCCTTTGAAGAATCTGCTCAATCAGAAGCTCTGTTACCTAGCAACAACTTTCGAAACTCTTTCTCTTATTTTTTTATTGCAATAAAGCCCAGCCACACCAATAGGACTTCTCAGTACCCATTATTTTTAATGAGTTTCCCAGTAGCTGCCTTGGTTTCCACTGGATAATTTACTCTGTGTGTACGTATGTGATAGTGTGTTAAATTTATCCTATTTATTTGCCTGAAATTTAGAAACAATAGGGACAGAAATTTTTGGGATAGGACTAGGAATGCACAGAACAAAAAGAGCTTCATAGCGCCATACACTTATAAACTTAGTCCACTGATCCACAAGCTTTTAAGCACCTGTGTAAACTCTAGACAACAAATACTAATTTTAGAGGAGGCATTTTGATGTGGACAATTAAGAGCCCGGGAGATGATGATGATGATGATGATGATGATGATGATGATGATGATGATGATGATGATGATGATGATGATGATGATAATAATAATAATAATAATAATAATAATAATAATAATAATAATAATAATAAAGTTGGAAGGGACCTTGGAGGTCATCGAGTCCAACCCCCTGCCCAGGCAGGAACCCTACACCATTTCAGACAAACGGCTGTCCAGTCTCTTCTTTAAAACTTCCAGTGTTGGAGCATTCACCACTTCTGGAGGCAGGTTGTTCCATTGGTTAATTGTTCTAACTGTCAGGAGGTTTCTCCTTAGTTCTAGGTTGCTTCTCTCCTTGATCAGTTTCCACCCATTGCTTCTCGTCCTGCCTTCAGGCGCCTTGGAGAAAAGCTTGACTCCCTCTTCTTTGTGGCAGCCCCTGAGATATTGGAACACTGCTATCATGTCCCCCCCCCTCGTCCTTCTCTTCGTTAAACTAGACATACCCAGTTTCAGCAACTGTCAGTCTTTATACTAGGATGATATTCAACAGAAACTTGATATAATTATTTCAAAACTGCCAGGAACAAAATGCACAATTAGTGAAGTGAACTATTGAAGACTGTGAAATATTAAAAGACAAAAGACTATCAGAATGTCTATCCATTCTTTTTAAGTGAAAACCTAGAAGAGTATTTTATAATTTTAAAAAATGACTAATTTAGTTGGGGGAGTAGTTGGGGAGAGTTAAGTATTTTCTGTCCAATCAACTCTTGGGAAGTTGTCAGCAGTTCCTGGATTTAGGAGGGAACTGAGAATGAGAAGGAAGACAGGCAAGTGGAGGAAATGGAGATGAATAAAATTAAGTACAAGCTAAATCCCATCTGAAGTAATATTCCATAGAAAGGATGCAATGAGAAAATGGCATATTGGTCACCTCTGTTGTGTTTGTACAGATTATTGTAAACTAGTTGTGTTTAACTTGAAGGCAAAAAAAAAAGACACAACCAGATCAACTATATGTTGCTAGATATTGTTTTCAGTTTCAGATCTGAAGGGTATTCTGAGAGGTGAGGGTACTGTCTACTTACTGAATCCTATATCTCCTATTTGGTAATTAATGAGGGTATGTCCTTAGAAAGCATCCCAATTAAATAAACCCTCAAATTGTTAGCTGATCTCAAATACAACATTTTTGGCTTGAGTTAATTGAGAAAGGTCCCTGACTGCTCTTTAGAAGGCCAGATCCTGAAGTTGAAACTCAAGTACTTTGGCCACCTAATGAGAAGGAAGGACTCACTGGAGGAGAGTCTAATGCTGGGAAAGATGGAGGGCAATAGAAGAAGGGGACGACAGAGAATGAGGTGGCTGGATGGAGTCACTGAAGCAGTAGGCGTGAGCTTAAATGGACTCCAGAAGATGGTAGAGAACAGGAAGGCCTGGAGGAACATTGTCCGTGGGGTCGCGATGGGTTGGACACAACTTTGCAACTAACAACAACAATTGAGAAAGGTGGTTGTCTTGCAACTTCAGTCACATCAGGAGATTATTGTTCACTTGGAACCATTTCAGATGGGTTTTAGGCCAGGATATGGGATGGGATTGGTTTGTTTGTATTGGTTAATAGCCTGAATCAAAAACTGCATTGGAGGAGTATAACTGTATTACGGCAGCAGTCTTGGAGCTCTCATTTTCTTTTGAAACCATGGACTATGGTTTTCTTTTGGATTACCTGAGTTTTTGGGAATAACATTTTAACAGGGCCATTTGGGGGTATTTCCTGTCAGACTATATTCCAAATATTGGTTTCATCTTGTCCAGTATCTACATGAAATCATTGGGAGAAGTCATTCAAACTATTGGTATATGCTGATGAAACTCATCTCTTCTGTTTCTGTTAAGAAATTTAATGTAATATCTGGAACAGTAAAAGTAAATAATGGGCCAGAACACACAGTGGAAGTTGATTGGTTGGAGAGTGCAGGCTCCTGCATGAGGCAATTTATGTTATGATTGGTTGCTGGGTGTAAAGGGGGAGTTCCCTTTTTTCCCACTTTTTCTTCAGTGTGCTTTGTATGCTGTCCTGAGATTTACCTCATGATCTAGTGATGTGCCTGACTATCTTGTCTGCAGTAAATGTAGATGTTAAATATATTTATTTATATAAAACTACAAGTTCATGTCGGCATCTTTGACTTCATTTGTGACACCGGCTGTACAATTCTCTGACACCTATCCTGTCCAGTATCTACATGAAATCATTGGGAGAAGTCATTCAATCTATTGGAGTATGCTGATGAAACTCATTTCTTCTGTTTCTATGAGTGGCTATGCATGCAAAAAAAACCTAGTTTTAGCTAAGTTCTAAAGGAAATTGTGGGTGATGTAAAGTCTTCACCTTAGTATTTGTTGGGAGTATGACCCCCTCCCATTTTCTCACTCCCAGATAACTAATATGCCAGTATCTTGAGCCCAAAAATATCCAGAGATATGGTTGGGGGTACATAGCAAAAATTACATTCCCCCAACTTCTTGTGCAGACTAAAAAGTTTGTGAACAAAGAAACTAGGGCAAGAAAGGAGCAAGGAAGAGTTACGGTTCTCCTCCAGATTTAATGCTAAGTTTGGAATTGCCAGAATTATTTTTTTTATAAACCCAAGTAAAAACCAAACAAAAATGAAACAAAATCACTTCTGATTCAAAGGATTTTTTATTGGAATTTTATTAGGTATTTTTAAATGGCTACTTAAAATTGAATTAATTTTATTCTTTATTTTCTTTTCCTGGTCAAGATTATCATCATATCTGATCTTTACTGCATGTTACTTATTCAAGCTCAATTATTGTATAGCAATAGCACTTAGACTTATATACCACCCCATAGTGCTTTACAGCACTCTCTGGGTGGTATACAATGTCAGCATATTGCCCCCAACAATCTGGGTTCTCATTTTACCAACCTTGGAAGGATAGAAGGCTGAGTTAACCTTGAACCTGTCAGAATCAAACTCTTGGCTATGGGCAGAGTTGCTTTTATATAAGGCAAAAGGTTGGATATGACATGTGTATACATGTCTCTCCTACATTCTTAAAAGATCCATTCTATCCTGTGATCTACCCCAAATGTATCTTTTCCTTTGTAACAATCTGTAAAACATCGTCTCTAAGCAGCATTATTCCCACCTTGATTTTTTTCCCATGTGAACTACTTAAAGCAGAAAAATATTTTTTCCTTCTATTTTTTTAATTTTTTTATGAAATAATTTTGAAAATTGTAACGTGATCTTGGTCTAACTTTCTCTGGAAGATAGGTAATTGCAGTAGTAATTCTCCCATACCAAGGGAGAAAGGCGGGCCCAAGATACGTCAAACCTATAGGATTTTGAGGACGGAGTTTCTGCAGGGTCTGATTGAAAATGTCAAGACAGTGATGAACATAAAAAACAGGCAGTGGTTTAGTCACCATTGTGGCCATTTAAAAAAAAAAACACATCTTGTGGATACCCCTTCTGCAGGAGAACGACAGAGACTCCAATCTCTCATTCTCAGAGTTACTGCTACAATACCTGAAGGTGTGTGTGTTTGTGTGTGTGTGTGTGTCATACACAAACACACACATGTATATACACACATACAGACAAATACAGCAAGATGTAAGAGGAGGACTGGGAAACACTTTCATTTCTGTCATGGAGCAGCTGCTGGGATTATATCTTTTTCTCCTTCTGTTCAACATTGTGAAGTTGGCAGAAGAAAAGACAATCATGGATAACCTTCAAACTGTCTTTGAGGGACTGGAGAATAGAAATAGTGGTAGTCTGTACGTATCATGGAATCATAGGGCTGGAAGGGACCGTGGAGGTCTTCTAGTCCAGGGGTAGGCAACCTTGGCTCTTTTATGACTCGTGGACTTCAACTCCCAGAATTCCTGAGCCACCTCTGCTGGCTCAGGAATTCTGGGAGTTGAAGTCCACGAGTCATAAAAGAGCCAAGGTTGACTACCCCTGTTCTAGTCCAACCCCCTGCCCTATATAAGGCTCCCACAATTACCCCACAATGGCCATGTAATATTAGGCAGGAAGGAGGTCAGTTGGAAATGCTATTACTTGCTGTTCTCTCTTACATTGCACTCTGGTTTTATAATAAAGTGAGCAGACCCGGGCACCAAAATAAAGTAGAGGAAAGTAGTGCAAATCAAACCAAACATTTATTACAGACAATGACCAGCATACTTATGAAGCATGTATAATAAAATAAGAAGGGATTAGTTTGCTGTGATGTCTATGGCTACCAAGTCAAGTCAAGTCAATATTTATTACAGTCAAAGACCAGAGCAAGTTAAAAACACTCAAAAAATATCCAGTTAAAAATTCTACAATAAAATAATAAATAACAGATAAAATCTATATTAAAATCACCATTTGGCATCCAATCTGTCAATTGCACATGAGCAAAACACAGCACGGCCTAACTATAATATAATATCAATCCTTAAACTATGAAGCCCCTAGTTATTAAATACTAAAATGTAAGAGAGTGATAATGCAAAAGGGTTTGCTGCATTAATTGTGTAAAATAGCTATGATGGATTAATCATCTGCTTTTGACGAATCCTCAGTGCTGCTGCGCACAGTCTAGTCACCTGTGCTTTAATCACGGTCTGTTCATCCTGAAGCAGCCACTGGAGATAAGTAGTGTCAGAATGGCCAGGATACCTATCGTTTATTTGGAAGATACATTTTTTTGAATAACTCTATAAATCAAGCTTTGAAGGAACATGTGTCCAATGGTCTTCGGCTTCCAGAGCCACAGGGACAGTGTCTTTTTGTATTTGCCGTGCAGGATGGCCAATGGAAGCACATGGCACCGTGTAAGAAAAAATGCTTTCCGATGGTTCATTGTCTCCAACTGGCTAAAATAACTGACAGGGGTAACAACATATCTAATAGAGTCTGGAGGCAAAAACAATGGCACTTTCTCTAAGTCCGCTTGCCTCTCTACGTTCTCTACCCTTTGTACCATGTTTCCCTGAAAATAAGACCTGGATTTATTTATTTATTTTGTCTCCAAAAGAGGCACCAGGTCTTATTTTTGGGTGGGTGTCTTTTTCACCGTCTCACCTCGTGGCGGTGGCACTGACAGCCCCGCCCAGCCGGCCCACTTCTTCTGTGGCCAAAGGAAATGCCTCTGCAGCTGAGAATGGAGCTCTGGATTGACGCATGAGACACCCCCTTCCCTGGCCTGCATTTCGCCGTTACAGGCCTTCCAGAAAGGCTTCTGTAGCAGAGAACCAAGCGAAGGATTGAATCCGTAGCTTGGTTCTCAATAGCAGAGGCCTTCCGGAAGGCCTCTGGTGGTAAAATGCAGGCTGGGGATCATCGCAGAAGTGGGCCGGTGAGGTGAGGCCGGTGAGAAGTGGGCCAGTGAGGTGAGGCCGATGAGAAGTGGGCCGGTGAGGTGAGGCCGGTGAGAAGTGGGCCGGTGAGGTGAGGCCGGTGAGAAGTGGGCCAGTGAGGTGAGGCCGGTGAGAAGTGGGCCGGTGAGGTGAGGCCGGTGAGAAGTGGGCCGGTGAGGTGAGGCCGGTGAGAAGTGGGCCGGTGAGGTGAGGCTGGTGAGAAGTGGGTCGGTGAGGTGAGGCCGGTGAGAAGTGGGCCAGTGAGGTGAACCCTAGCTTGATTTTTAGGTGTGTGCCTCACCCCAAAACTAGGGCTTATTTTCAGGGTAGGTCTTACTTTTGGGGAAACATGGTAAGTATTGCAAATGAATCACCTATACTACTGGGGGGAAAATACTGCATCTCACAAGAAAAATTAAAAATATGAGTAATGGATAACAGTTGCAGAAGTGCAACTGCCTAACAATAAATGAAAAATAATTAAGAGAACATAACACAAGATGTAATACAGAAAATGAAAAACCCTCAGTAGATATAACAATTCATGATGAAATTACATACATAAAAGAATATTTTAATAATATAACCACATAACAATGAGTGAGAAAGTGATGAATGAGGCTTGAACTAATTGAAAGGAATTATTCAAAAGAGTTCACAAAATAAATAAAATGAAACTGGCAATCCAGGTATATCATATAAATGTAGGGCTTGAGATCAATGAGATTTAAACAAAGAAAACTATATAAAAATGTTTTTAAACTGGCAAGTGGAAAAAAATCAGATTACACTTAACGAAGAAATTGACTGAATGGAGACTAATTAATATCTTTGAATCTTTTTGCAAAAAGGAAGCAAATAAAGAAAAATCATACAGAGGAAAGAGCAATCAAAATTGCTTAATGCAGCAAACCAAATGTGCTAACAGCTAGCCTCAAACAAGGCTGCAAAAGAATGAGAGAAATCATAATAAAGGGAAACCTCTGCAACGGTGGAACTGGATTCAATCACTTGTTTCCTAGCTCTTTTCTGGCCTTCTTCAGATGTTCAGAATATTCATGAAATTTGTCCATAGGTCCACCAATTAAAACTGTCATTTCCACACTACCTCTACTTCCCCCTCCGAATTCCCAAAGGCAGTTTAATAATGATTCACAGTCTTTGATTTCAAAACAATGAACTACTACAGGTTCTGGAATAATAATTTAAACAAAAATTCACTTTGCACAATGGGGAAATAAATTAGATCCATGTTCTCCCTCCCTATTGATACTTATTTCATGTTCTGCATATTTCTGGGCATATGCCCAAAATTCCAAATGAGTGAAGAAACAAACAAAAAGCTGTAACATTTTCTCCTTATAAACCTTTTGGACACTGCAAGCCTACAAACTCAAGAGTTCCCACCAATAGGCAAGGATAAATAAAACTAACATAATAGTAAAAAGGTTAAATAAATAACAAGGTAGAAAAATGAGCACAAACAGGCAGAAAAAAGGATAGGTAAAAAAATAGGCACCTAGAACAGAGAAGGAAGAAACAAGGCTAACAGCAAAGCACATCCACCAACCAAAAAGAGGGATTTTTCAAACAACAAACTCATGGAATAGATGACTGATACTATTGTGGTATGTAATACATGTTCCATGTATGTGCTTATGTCCAAAGAATACCCAAACTATACATGCATTAGATGTAAACTATGTGAACTACTACAGGAAAAAAGTAAGGAACTTAGAGGCAACTCTAGCCAAACCCCAGCATACAAAAGAAAGCTCTACCCAAACCGAACCAAATAATGAACAAATAACTCCCAAAGAATTTGACCCGACTGATAAACCCTTAGAGGAAGACAAATGGAGGTATGTCACACATAGAAGGAAGCACAATACTTAAAGAAAGAAGCAGCATACAACTAACAAACCCCTTCTGCCCAATCCAATCCAACCAGAAGCAGCCCCATTAAAACTGAGCAATTGATTTTTCCCTTAGATGGAAACACACAGAACCACAACCTCCCCCTCAAAGAAAACATGCAGACACCTAGCAAAGAAAAGCTTCAAATGTCCCTAAAAGTCACATCAACAAAAACACCTGAGATAAACAGAAAAGCACACCAGACTATAGCCCCCCCCCCCAAAAGGAAGGCAAGTGTTAGTAATAGGAGATTCTATCCTCAAAGGCCGACAACTTTGTCATCCAAAAGGTGGAGGAGAGAACTAGACATAAAGCTATACTGGATTTAATTCTTATTAATAGAGAAGAAGTGATAGAGGGAGTTGAAGTTGCTGGAACCATGGGTGAAAGTGACCACGTCATAATGTAATTTAATATAATGAAAACACTAGCAATAGAAAACAATCCAATCAATGTCTGAAACTTCAAAAGAGCCAACTTTAACAAACTCAGAGACAACCTAGGAAAGATCCCATGGATGAAAATCTTGAAGGAGAAAACAACCAAGAAGCATGGGAAACTCTGAAAAATGCAATCATAAAAGCCCAGACCAACACAATACCACTGAAAAAGAAAAACAAGAAATTAAAAAGAAACCAGCATGGCTGCACAAAGCTCTCTCTGACAAACTGAAAGACAAAAAGGACAAGTACAAAAAATGGAAGAGGACACATAACTAAGGCCGATTATCAGCAGACAGTCAGAACATGCAAAAATGAAGTCAGGAAAGCAAAGGCTCAGAATGAACAAAGATTTGTAACAGAAATCAAGGGTAATAAAAAAAGTTTCTTCCAACATATTAACAACAAGAAAAAAGTCAAGGAAACTGTAGGTCCACTAAAGAGAGAAGATGGCAAAGAAAACAGGCAACCGGGAGAAAGCAGAGCTGCTTAACTCATTCTTTGCATCAGTCTTCACACAAAAAGAAATTATAGTCCAACATACCAAAAAAAAAAAACCATTGCAAAAGACAAACTAGAAACAAAAATTAAAATACACAAGAAATTGGTAAGAGAACACCTATCCAACCTTGACGAATGTAAATCACTGGGACCTGATAGATTACATCCCAGAGTTCTGAAGGAGCTGGCAGATGTTATCTCAGAACTATTACACCACATGTTTCATAAATCCTGGAGCATCGGGGAAATACCTGAGGATTGGAAAAGGGCTGATGTGGTTCCCATCTTCAAGAAAGGAGAAAAAAAACCAAATCTAATAAACTACAGACCAATCAATTTAACATCAATACCTGGGAAGATCCTGGAAAAGATAATAAAAAACCAGATCCGCGAACAACTAGAAGCAAACAAAGTTATAACTGGTAGCCAGCAAGGGTTTATTAAAAACAGATCATGCCAAGCCAATCTTATTTCATTCTTTGATAAAGTGACTAAACTAGAAGACCAGCAAAATGCTCTGGACGTACTATACTTAGATTTCATAAGACATTTGATAAAGTAGACCACGACCTACTCCTTGGTAAGCTAGAAAAAGGTGGAATAGACATCACCACCAGATGGATCTATAGCTGGATGGCAAACTATACTCAACGAGTAGTCCTCAATGGCACTACATCCACATGGAGAGAAGTAAGCAGTGGGGTACCACAAGGTTCCGTCTTAGGCCCATTACTCTTCGATATCTTCATAAATGATCTAGATGAGGGAATTGAAGGAAAACTCATCAAATTTGCAGAGGCATAAAATCAAAATCACTTTATAAAGCCTCAGTAAGTCCACATCTGGAATACTGCATCCAATTTTGGTCACCACAATACAAACAAGATGTTGAGACTTTAGAAAAAGTGCAAAGAAGAGGAATTAAGATGATTAAAGTCCTGGAGACTAAAACATATGAAGAATGGTTGCAGGATCTGTAACTGGCCAGTCTAGAGAAAAGAAGGACTAGGGTGGACATGATAGCAGTATTCCAGTATTTGAGAGGCTGCCACATGGAGGAGGGGGTCAATTTATTTTTTAAAGCACTAGAAGGCAAGACAAGAAACAATGGATGGAAACTGATCAAAGAGAGAAGCAACCTGGAATTAAGGAGAAAATTCCTAATAGTGAGGACAATTAACCAGTGGAACAGCTTGCCTTCAGACATTGTGGGTGCTTCATCACTTGAGATTTTTAAGACTGGACAGCCCCTTATCTGAGATGGTATAGGTCCTCCTGCTTGAGAAGTGGGCTGGACTAGAAGATCTCCAAGGTCCCTTCCAGCCCTATTCTGATACTTCTGGAACTATAGAAATAATTGAAATGTGAATAAATTTAATAATCATGTGACTAAACCAAAGATGAATCTTTTAGTGATAACAGTACATTTGGACCTGCTTTGGAAGCTTTGGAAACTTTACAATAACTTCAAAAAGAGCCACTTGAAAGATGACTACAAATTTTCACAAATATTTATATTAACATTGACCATAAGCTATTACTTACCATGCTTGATGGGCATGTAAAAAAACTAAAAAAAATCTGGATCTATATATATACTTTGATAAAGAGGAACTTAAAGATTAATTTTCAATTGAAGCTAGAATTTTTCCATTAGGATTAATGGATAAACAGAAAAATACATGGAAGATTATTTTAATATATGATCACAGCAGCAAGACTATGGTATGTACAGAGATAAAAAGATTCAACACTACCCACTATGGGAGAATGGCTGGTGAAGTTGATAGATTTTGCAGAAAGGAATAAATACAGAAAAGATATGATCTACATTTATTGCTGAATGTAAGCCTTTTTTGGTGTAAAAGTAAAACAAATGAACATGAATTATGGATTTGATGATTAGACAGGATAGATTATATATTATAGTAATATGATATAACTTTAGAGAGAGAGAGGTTAAACTATATTTGTACTTATAAGTGCTATGAAGAATATCAAAAGCCACTTCTTGATAATTTTTCCCTTCATTTTTCCTTAACTTTTTTCATTTTCTTGCACTTTTTGCAAGATTTCTTTCTTCTCATAAGAATTACTACTGAATTCATAGAATTATAGAATCATAGGGCTGGAATTTTTCTTTCTTAGCTTCTATTAGTTTGTATTAGCTTTTATTTTCTTGCTTAAAAGTTTTAATAAAATTATATATATATATATATATATATATATATATATATATATATATATATATATATATATATATATATATATATATATATATATATATATATATATATATATATATATATATATATATATATNAATCTTTTTGCAAAAAGGAAGCAAATAAAGAAAAATCATACAGAGGAAAGAGCAATCAAAATTGCTTAATGCAGCAAACCAAATGTGCTAACAGCTAGCCTCAAACAAGGCTGCAAAAGAATGAGAGAAATCATAATAAAGGGAAACCTCTGCAACGGTGGAACTGGATTCAATCACTTGTTTCCTAGCTCTTTTCTGGTCTTCTTCAGATGTTCAGAATATTCATGAAATTTGTCCATAGGTCCACCAATTAAAACTGTCATTTCCACACTACCTCTACTTCCCCCTCCGAATTCCCAAAGGCAGTTTAATAATGATTCACAGTCTTTGATTTCAAAACAATGAACTACTACAGGTTCTGGAATAATAATTTAAACAAAAATTCACTTTGCACAATGGGGAAATAAATTAGATCCATGTTCTCCCTCCCTATTGATACTTATTTCATGTTCTGCACATTTCTGGGCATATGCCCAAAAATCCAAATAAGTGAAGAAACAAACAAAAAGCTGTAACATTTCCCCCTTATAAACCTTTTGGACACTGCAAGCCTAAAAACTCAAGAGTTCCCACCAATAGGCAAGGATAAATAAAACTAACATAATAGTAAAAAGGTTAAATAAATAACAAGGTAGAAAAATGAGCACAAACAGGCAGAAAAGAGGATAGGTAAAAAAATAGGCACCTAGAACAGAGAAGGAAGAAACAAGGCTAACAGCAAAGCACATCCACCAACCAAAAAGAGGGATTTTTCAAACAACAAACTCATGGAATAGATGACTGGTACTATTGGGGTATGCAATACATGTTCCATGTATGTGCTTATGCCCAAAGAATACCCAAATTATACATGCATTAGATGTAAACTATGTGAACTACTACAGGAAAAAGTAAGGAACTTAGAGGCAACTCTAGCCAAACCCCAGCATACAAAAGGAAGCTCTACCCAAACCGAACCAAATAATGAACAAATAACTCCCAAAGAATTTGACCCGACTGATAAACCCTTGGAGGAAGACAAATGGAGGTATGTCACACATAGAAGGAAGCACAATACTTAAAGAAAGAAGCAGCATACAACTAACAAACCCCTTCTGCCCAATCCAATCCAACCAGAAGCAGCCTCATTAAAACTGAGCAATTGATTTTTCCCTTAGATGGAAACATGCAGAACTACAACCTCCCCCTCAAAGAAAACATGCAGACACCTAGCAAAGAAAAGCTTCAAATGTCCCTAAAAGTCACATCAACAAAAACACCTGAGATAAACAGAAAAGCACAAGAGACTATAGCCTCCCCCCAAAAGGAAGGCAAATGTTAGTAATAGGAGATTCTATCCTCAAAGGCCGACAACTTTGTCATCCAAAAGGTGGAGGAGAGAACTAGACATAAAGCTATACTGGACTTAATTCTTATTAATAGAGAAGAAGTGATAGAGGGAGTTGAAGTTGCTGGAACCATGGGTGAAAGTGACCACGTCATAATGTAATTTAATATAATGAAAACACTAGCAATAGAAAACAATCCAATCAATGTCTGAAACTTCAAAAGAGCCAACTTTAACAAACTCAGAGAGAACCTAGGAAAGATCCCATGGATTAAAATCTTGAAGGAGAAAACAACCAAGAAGCATGGGAAACTCTGAAAAATGCAATCATAAAAGCCCATGTCAGCACAATACCACTGAAAAAGAAAAACAAGAAATTAAGAAGAAACCAGCATGGCTGCACAAAGCTCTCTCTGACAAACTGAAAGACAAAAAGGACAAGTACAAAAAATGAAAGAGGGCACATAACTAAGGCCGATTATCAGCAGACAGTCAGAACATGCAAAAATGAAGTCAGGAAAGCAAAGGCTCAGAACGAACAAAGATTTGTAACAGAAATCAAGGGTAATAAAAAAAGTTTCTTCCAACATATTAACAACAAGAAAAAAGTCAAGGAAATTGTAGGTCCACTAAAGAGAGAAGATGGCAAAGAAAACAGGCAACCGGGAGAAAGCAGAGCTGCTTAACTCATTCTTTGCATCAGTCTTCACACAAAAAGAAACTCTAGCCCAACATACCAAAAAAAAAAACCATTGCAAAAGACAAACTAGAAACAAAAATTAAAATATGCAAGAAATTGGTAAGAGAACACCTATCCAACCTTGACGAATATAAATCACTGGGACCTGATAGATTACATCCCAGAGTTCTGAAGGAGCTGGCAGATGTTATCTCAGAACTATTACACCACATGTTTCATAAATCCTGGAGCATCGGGGAAGTACCCGAGGATTGGAAAAGGGCTGATGTGGTTCCCATCTTCAAGAAAGGAGAGAAAAAAAACAAATCTAATAAACTACAGACCAATCAATTTAACATCAATACCTGGGAAGATCCTGGAAAAGATAATAAAAAAACAGATCCGCGAACAACTAGAAGCAAACAAAGTTATAACTGGTAGCCAGCAAGGGTTTATTAAAAACAGATCATGCCAAGCCAATCTTATTTCATTTTTTGATAAAGTGACTAAACTAGAAGACCAGCAAAATGCTCTGGATGTACTATACTTAGATTTCATAAGGCATTTGATAAAGTAGACCACGACCTACTCCTTGGTAAGCTAGAAAAAGGTGGAATAGACATCACCACCAGATGGATCTATAGCTGGATGGCAAACTATACTCAATGAGTAGTCCTCAATGGCACTACATCCACATGGAGAGAAGTAAGCAGTGGGGTACTACAAGTTTCCGTCTTAGGCCCACTACTCTTCAATATCTTCATAAATGATCTAGATGAGGGAACTGAAGGGGAACTCATCAAATTTGCAGAGGCATAGAATCAAAATCACTTTATAAAGCCTTAGTAAGTCCACATCTGGAATACTGCATCCAGTTTTGGTCACCACAATACAAACAAGATGTTGAGACTTTAGAAAAAGTGCAAAGAAGAGGAATTAAGATGATTAAAGTCCTGGAGACTAAAACATATGAAGAATGGTTGCAGGATCTGTAACTGGCCAGTCTAGAGAAACGGACATGATAGCAGTATTCCAGTATTTGAGTGGCTGCCACATGGAGGAGGGGGGTCAATTTATTTTTTTAAAGCACTAGAAGGCAAGACAAGAAACAATGGATGGAAACTGATCAAAGAGAGAAGCAACCTGGAATTAAGGAGAAAATTCCTAATAGTGAGGACAATTAACCAGTGGAACAGCTTGCCTTCAGACATTGTGGGTGCTTCGTCACTTGAGATTTTTAAGACTGGACAGCCCCTTATCTGAGATGGTATAGGTCCTCCTGCTTGAGAAGTGGGCTGGACTAGAAGATCTCCAAGGTCCCTTCCAGCCCTATTCTGATACTTCTGGAACTATAGAAATAATTGAAATGTGAATAAATTTAATAATCATGTGACTAAACCAAAGATGAATCTTTTAGTGATAACAGTACATTTGGACCTGCTTTGGAAGCTTTGGAAACTTTACAATAACTTCAAAAAGAGCCACTTGAAAGATGACTACAAATTTTCACAAATATTTATATTAACATTGACCATAAGCTATTATTACCATGCTTGATGGGCATGTAAAAAAACTTAAAAAAAATCTGGATCTATATATATATACTTTGATAAAGAGGAACTTAAAGATTAATTTTCAATTGAAGCTAGAATTTTTCCATTAGGATTAATGGATAAACAGAAAACTATATGGAAGATTATTTTAATATATAATCGCAGCAGCAAGACTATGGTATGTACAGAGATAAAAAGATTCAACACTACCCACTATGGGAGAATGGCTGGTGAAGTTGATAGATTTTGTGGAAAGGAATAAATACAGAAAAGATATGATCTACATTTATTGCTGAATGTAAGCCTTTTTTGGTGTAAAAGTAAAACAAATGAACATGACTTATGGATTTGATGATTAGACAGGATAGATTATATATTATAGTAATATGATATAACTTTAGAGAGAGAGAGGTTAAACTATATTTGTACTTATAAGTGCTATGAAGAATATCAAAAGCCACTTCTTGATAATTTTTCCCTTCTTTTCCATTTTTTCCTTAACTTTTTTCATTTTCTTCCATTTTTTGCAAGATTTCTTTCTTCTCATAAGAATTACTACTGAATTCATAGAATTATAGAATCATAGGGCTGGAATTTTTCTTTTTTAGCTTCTATTAGTTTGTATTAGCTTTTATCTTCTTGCTTAAAAGTTTTAATAAAATTATATATATATAAAAGACTATTCTTTTTTTCAAAGAACAGTATTGTCTCTTGCAAACTTACCTTAATATTACTGAAGTAAAGCAGTAAACCTTTCATTTATCATTTATCATCTAAATGATAAAATACAAGACACAAGATCAGGACTTTGCACCAGTAGAATAGAAAAGAGCTGGAAGGGACCTTGGAGGTCTTCTAGTCCAGCCCCCTGCTCAAGCAGGAGAACCTATATCATTTAAGACAAGTGACTGCCTAGTCTCTTCTTAAAAATTTCCAGTGATGGAGCGCCCACGATTTCTGGAGGCAAGCTGTTCCACTGGTTAATTGTCGTCACTGTCAGGAAGTTTATCCTTAATTCCAGGATTCTTCTCTCTTTTATCAGTTTCCAACCATTATTTCTTGTCCTGCCCTCTGGTGCTTTGGTGAATAATATGACCTCCTCTTCTTTGTGGCAGCCCTTCAAATACTGGAATACTGCTATCATGTCTCCCCTATTTCTTATTTTCTTTAGACTAGCCAAACCCAAGTCTAGCAGCCATTTGTCCTATGTTTTAGTCTCCAGACCTTTGATCATCTTAGTTGCTCTTCTCTGAACTTTTTCCAAGGTCTCATCATCTTGTTTGTATTGTGGTGACCAAAATTAGATGCAGTATTCCAGATGTGGCCTTACTAAGGAAGCGGTACTAACACTTCATGTGATTTTGATTCTATGCCTCTGTTTATACAACCAAGGACTGTATTAGCTTTTTTGGCTGCTGCCACACACTGCTGGCTCATGTTTAGTGATTGTCCACTGGGATTCCAAGGTCCTTCTCACAGTTACAGTTTTTGAGCCGGATTGCACCTAATCTGTACTTGTACCTTTGATTTTTCCTGCCTAAATGCAAAACCTTGCTTTTCTCCACATTAAATATCGTTTTGTTGGATAGGGCCCATTGTTCAAGTCTGTCAAGATATTTTTGGATCCTGAGCTTGTGTTCTGGGGTGTTGGCTATTCCTGCCAGTTTAGTGTCATCTGCAAATTTGATAAGTTCCCCTTCAATTCCCTCATCTAAGTCATTTATCAAGATATTGAAGAGTACTGGGAATACCAGTAAGGACTACTCGTGTCAGCAAGTTATAAATCCATCTGGTGGTGATGCTGTGTATCACCATTTTTCTAGCTTACCAAGAAGTAAGTTGTGGTCTACTTTGTCCAATGCCTTGCTGAAGTCTAAATATACTACCGTATGTCCACAGCATTTCACTGGTCTACTAATTTAGTCACTTTATCAAAGAATGAAATAAGATTGGTTTGGCATGATCTCTTTTTAACAAACCCGTGCTGGCTACTAGTTACAACTTTATTTGTTTCTATATGTTCACAGATCTGTTTTTTGATTCTTTTTTCTTCCCAAGTATTGATGTTAGGCTGATTGGTCTGTAGTTTCCTGGGTTTGTTTTTTCCCCCTTTTTTGAAGAATCAAATTACCTGCAGTTTGTTTTATTTACACATCTGCTTCATAAAAAGGAGGAGTGAGCACATATTCCTACATCAGGATCTCAAGACAAGCTTGTTACAATGGGAAAATTTATTGGATAGGTCATCTAAGTACCCACAAACAGACAAGGAAAGAATTGTGAAAGTTAAGCAAACAAGCAATTATTCAGTTTGCCAGCAATGCCCCTAACAAACTCTAAGCAAACAAAAAGCAAGGAAACAAACACACACATGTATCAACTAAAAAAACACCCAAATGAACGGGTTCAAAAAAAAAGAAAAGAAGAGAAGAGAAAGGAAGAGAAAATCTAATTTCAGCTATTTTGGGAGAGGAAAAACAAAACATCATATATTAGGATTAGATATCTGTGTTTGGATTTGGGATGGCTTCTAATTTAATTGGAGGCAGAGGAAATGGAGCTGTGCAATTTATTCTGTCTCAGAATTTCTCTACAAAGTTAAGCCTCCAATATTGGGCCAAGATTTTAGAAAGGCTGCTACGGTATGCTCCAAAAATAGTAAAAAGAAATAGTAATTTGGTGGTGGTGGTGGTGTATGTTCATGTCCTGCCTTGGTCTTTGTCTTCCCTTTTTGGACAGATAGTAAGTCTGTGAGCAGTGAAGAGAAAATAGATTTGAATTCAATTGCTGTGGTTCCAATCATACCTCATTATTACCAAGGTTTCTCTGTGTGTGATGGCACTCTCAACAGCAACTGCTGGTTTTTCCCCCCTCCATTCATAAAATGATAAGGTTGAAAGGGGCCAATAAGGCTATTGAGTCCAGTCTCCTGCTCAGTTCAGGACTCCAAATTAAAGCATCCCAGACAGATAACTGAGCTTCTGCTTGAATGAATTCAGTAAATGGCAGCCCACCACTTCTCTTGGTAATTGGTTCCACTGTTTAACTGTTCTTAATGTTGGGAAGGATTTTTTTTTAAAAAACATTCAACTGGAATCTGCTTTCTTTAAATGAAAGACCATTATGATTCCATGCTTGAAGATGGGAACAATAAGGTGTTTTTCCCCCCTCTATACAGTACCACTTCATGTACCTTAACTCTGTCATCAATTCCTCTCAAAGCTAAACATTCTTATTTGCTTCACTGTCTCTTCACATGCTTTGATTTTCGTGATCACCCTTGTTATCTTTCTTTTAGTGTGTTTGAGTCCCTAATGAATGGTGATTGCCCTAACTAAACACAAGAATCTGGGAAGAACGGGACCAGTTTAGAATGAAAACTGAGCTATTATTTCCCATGATCTAGAAGCTATTCTTGATAAAGTCAAAAACTGTATTTGCCATTTTTTTTAATTTTATGTGTGTGTGTGTGTAGTCACATTGCACAGCTGACTCATATTCAATTGTCATCCACAACTTAAGAGGTACAGTAGATGTATTCCCACGGAGAAATTTGTGAAGCAGGGATGCATTTTAGGATCCTTACATTTCAATGTTTCTATTAACGTTCCAGTTATGTATCATGTCAGTCCATTGCGCCATTCTTCCATGCTGGTCCGTAGACCTTTATATACAGTATTTGTTGTGTGGATACATCATTATGCTCTCCATGACAACAAAGCATAAGAGAAAAGCATCATATCTACATGCCAATGTTGCAAGCTTGAATATCCAAGATTGTTTTAAAAAAACATTCATTTTAAAAAAATGAAATTCAAAAGTTTGCACGTGAAATAGTAAAATAAAATAGAAACAAAACCAATTAAGATAAAAATTAAAAAAGAAAGCCAAAGAGGGCGAAATCCATTGTGAAGTGGTGAACCAGTAATGGATGATTATTTTGCATCTCTTTTCTCTCAGAAGGGAAATGGACTTCTAGATCACAGGTGTCAAACTCACCACGTCACATGACATGTCGCGCCGTATCGTGACTCTTTTTGCATTGGCGGAAATGGGGTGGGCGTGGCTTCGGTACGATGAAACCGGCCCGCGGGGCCGGCAGTTTGACACCCCTGCTCTAGATGGTCATTATTATGCTCCCCCATCCGCCAAGGGGGCAGGAACTCAGTTTAGAAAAGATAAGGGCAAGGTAAAAGGGGAATGTAGCTAGTTTAAATGTTGAGGGCCAATTACTGTACATTACATCCCAGGATACTGAAGGAATTAATGGAGATGTGCGCAAAACCCTTCCCCCTGTAATCTTTGCAATCCTTTTGGAGGACTAGTCAGATTACAGAAGACTGGAAGGGAGCAAATGTCATCTCCCTCTTCAAAAAGGAGAGATTCATTCATTAAACTAAAGTCCCATCAGTTGGAAATCTACAGCAGATGATATCTTAAAACAAATTATTATGAACATGTTAATCATAATAATAATAATAAAGTTGGAAGGGACCTTGGAGGTCATCGAGTCCAACCCCCTGCTCAGGCAGGAATCCTACATCATTTCAGACAAATGGCTGTCCAGTCTCTTCTTAAAAACTTCCATTGTTGGAGCATTCACTGTTTCTGGAGGCAGGTTGTTCCATTGGTTAATTGTTCTAACTGTCAGGAAGTTTCTCCTTAGTTCTAAGTTGCTTCTCTCCTTGATCAGTTTCCATCCGTTGCTTCTCGTCCTGCCTTCAGGCGCCTTGGAGAATAGCTTGACTCCCTCTTCTTTGTGGCAGCCCCTGAGATATTGGAAGACAGCTATCATGTCCCCCCTCGTCCTTCTCTTTGTTAAACTAGACATATCCAATTCCAGCAGACTTTCCTTATATGTTCTAGCCTCCAGTCCCCTAATCATCTTTGTTGCTCTTCTCTGTACTCTTTCTAGAGTCTTAGCATCTTTTTTACATCGTGGTGACCAAAACTGGATGCAGTATTCCAAGTGTGGCCTTACTAAGGCATTGTAAAGTGGTCATAATAAACCATTATAAGGCTCCTTAGCCTTACACTAATGACTTGAATGAAGAGGTGGAGAGAATGCTTTTCCAGATTTTAGATGACCCAGAACTGGAATGCGTAGCTAACATTATGTAGGACAAAACAAAAATTCAAAATTATCTTGATAGGTTGGAAAATACTTTGGAAAATAACTGAATGATACTGAATAAAGATAAATGCCAAATTCTGCATTTAGGAATAGAAATCAAATGCAGAGAAATACTATAGATACAGGATTCTGGGCTTGGTTAATGGTACCCTGTGGAAAAGATAATGAAATTGTAGTTTAATCCCTTAGCCTGAGTCTTTACTGTTCCATGTCAGCTACAATAAGCAGGCAAATGCAGGTTTTGGTTATTTAGAAAAAATATTGTTATTTTTTTATATATATATATAAAGATTTTATTGGGTTTTTTCCCCATAAACATATGTTAATTTTTCCAATCAATGAGTTGTCTGGGATTAGCTATGCTAATACATATTCANTTCCTAATCCTTCATTCTTTCCTCTAACCAACAATAAAATAAATCCCAAGTTTGATAATAGTCTGTATCTTCTTTATCTTTCAGTCTCATAGTTAGTCTGTCCATCTCTGCACATTCCAATATTTTCCTGATTATTTCTTCTTCTGATGGCAGTCCTTCATTCTTCCAGTATTGTGCGAAAATTATTCTCGCTGCTGTGGTACTGTGTAAGATTAAATATAGTCTCTGCTTATTAATCTTTAGAAAAAATTATTGTTATTATTTACAAGAAAGATGTTTTGTATATATTTTTTTATTGATCGGACACTACCTCAAGTACTCTGTGTAGTTCTGGATATCACATGTGAAGGAGGATTCGGAGAGATTTAATCTAAATGTTAGGAGGAACTTCCTGATTGTTTGAGCTGCCAGCAGGTGGAATAGGCTGCCACAAACAATGATAGGTTTTCTCTTGAAAGAGGCTTGAATGATCATCATTCAGCAGCTCTATTGTCCTTTCCAACTATATGATTCTGTGATAATTGTCCCCTCTATCAATAAAGCCATTAATAAGAATTTTGAAGAGCAAAAGGAGCCCATGACTGAATCTTAGGGGTGCCCCATTCAATATTACACTCCACTTCAATGAGGAACATTCAAGTACAGTGTGATTTTTTTTTAGATATATTATAGATTTAATTATCTTGCGAATCAGCGTTTGCAGTGCTTTGCTATATTACATCTTTATAATTCCCAGTTTATTAAAGAATTTAGCATTTTTAAGACTTACAATTATTTTATTTATGATGTGCCCTAGAATCTTCTGAGATACTTATACAAAATTTAACTAGGCTGTAGCCCATAGATTCTCTTCTCTTTTTTTTTTAGAAAAAAGGGACAATATTTACTTACATTTCCCCTTTATTCTGTTTTTGCATCTGTTTTCATTGAACAACTGATCAGCTGATTTTTTTTCTATTCCTTTTATTCTCGATATATCTGACCAAGCCCTTTGTATTGTTCTTAGCATCTCTTGCCAACTTCAAGTATGTTTAGAAGGGCTGTGCTTGGCGCAGTTTGTTTCGCAACAGCTGCTATGGTAATTAAAGAACCCCATCATTATTATTTTATGCCTCTTTGAAAAATTGCAATTTTCTTCTGAAAGGTATTATCCGTATCTCCTCTTTGATTGGTGGATGATGGTAAACGCTTAATAAAATTGTTTTTTAATCTGTTCCTGTATTCAGGTGCTCTCTATCACATTGCCAAACCTATTCACTTGGATTTCTGAAGAAGTGTGAATTCTTTTAAGTTCCAGTGCTCCTCGTCTCCCTTTTCTCCAGTTGCTTCTGTACCTTTTGAACACGTTTTGTACTTCAAGTGCCTCATCCCAAGTACAGGGTTCTTTCCACCCAATCTCCATTGCACACTGCAGTAAGGAAGTAAGGAAGTAAGGAAGGCAGGACAAGAAGCAACGGATGGAAACTAATCAAGGAGCGAAGCAACCTAGAACTAAGGAGAAACTTCCTGACAGTTAGAACAATTAACCAGTGGAACAACCTGCCTCCAGAAGCGGTGAATGCTCCAACACTGGAAGTTTCTAAGAAGAGACTGGACAGCGATTTGTCCGAAATGGTGTAGGGTTTCCTGCCTGAGCAGGGGGTTGGACTAGATGACCTCCAAGGTCCCTTCCAACTTTATTATTATTATTATTATTATTATTATTATTATTATTGTTGTTGTTGTTGTTGTTGTTGTTGTTGTTGTTATTATTATTATTATTATTATTATTATTATTATTATTATTATTATTATTATTAACAAAAAGGTCTTCTTTAGATAGGTGTCAAAAATAAGAATATAAAATAATTGATGTATCACCTGCTCAGTGAAAATAGCAAAATGATACAAAACACTTTCTGGTTAAGTCTCTACCAAGAAAAAAATTATGTATTTTACCAGGAAATATGTATTGTTCTGTGCCTTTTTCTCTGGAACCACCCAGAATAGCTCGGAGTTGGGTTGTGTTAAAAATCCAATAAATAAAGAAAAATTGTGAAATACAAGACAAAGAGGTAGGTAGAAACTTGAGCTAATAGAAACACCATTTAAAATTTCAGGACCTAGGATAATATGATGGTCTGGCCAAACCCTTACACATTATATCTCAAAAATGTTGGAGAAGTGCTGAAGTGCCAGATTAGAGGAAGTGAAAAATTATCCTTATCTTCAAAAAAGAGAAGGATGATTTAGCCAACTGCAGACTAGTCATCTGGGAAATGTTGATCAAAAACAGTTTGATCTGCAAGTACTTGGAAAATACTACAATAATCATTAGAAGTCAGCACAGATTTGTCTGCCATTCTATCCTAACCTTATGTTTGATCAGATCATTTATCTTAAAAGTTCCTTAATAGACTGTTGGAATGCTGTAGACATAATCTATCTTAATTTCAGGAAAATGTTGGTCAAAGTACCCCATGACTCCTTCATCAGCAAGCTAATTAAGAGTGAGCTGGATAGCATGACAATTAAGGGATTACATAGCTGTCTCAAATCATATTCAGAGAGTATTCATCAATGGTTCTTTATCAAACTGGAGATATTAAGTATAGTGCCACACTGTTTTGTCCTTGGCCATTTTGATTAATAATTTGGATGAGGAGGCAGAGAAAATACTGATTATTGGATAGGTTGGCAAATGTTTGTGAAAACCTATAATGTCTCGGACCCCATTACTATCAGGTTGGTAAGATGATAGAGGTTGTCTTGTTTTATGGAAAAGCCATCCACTTCTGATCTACTGATCCTGGAGAGGTTTAGTCCTATTTCAAAAGTTACTAAATTTGCTATCAAAATAAGCTATGAAAATGCTGATCAGTAGGTTAAGATTTGCCCAATAAGATAGGAGACCAGCTTCCCCATTTTCATCATCTTCTCCTTAGAACCTGCTTAGAGGCTGATCTGAATTGGTCTTATTATAACAGCTGGCATCTATGTCTTGGTCTACCATCCCAATAAGAAAAGTAAGGGGTAGGACACGGGGGAAGTAGATATGCATAGCACAAAGCTGTGGTGACCAGTAGGTGACAAGGTCATCCCACTCAACTACGTGGGTGGCAGATCATCCACTCATCTGTGAGAGTGACAAGCTATGTCATATTGTCTACATCCTCCACTGATTGATATCAGTTTAAAGGAAAAACATTACTTTATATCACTGCTGTGAGCTATGCCTTGATATATGCCTTCATATGATAAATGCTTTATGCCTTTAGCGTAAACTAAATTCAAATTGTACGCCATTTGAGGTAGGCCAGACTAGAAAACCAACTTGACAAGTTTGACTTGAAATAAATTTGTGCAAGCTGTAGCCACAGAGTTTTGAAAGCCAGAGTGATCTCAGTTTCTTCCTTTTGTTTTGCAGGCTTAAAACATGTTTTATTTATTCTAAGATCTTAAGGAGAAGAGCTCCCCAACAGCTGTCAGGTCCAGTTAATGGGTACAAGGGAAACGACTATTTTGTTTGTCACATGTAAACTCTAGAACTCTTTGCCCCAGGAACATTTTTGTCAGTTGATTAAGTATAACTTTTATGTTTTATTTTAGACATTTTCTGTCTGCTTTATCAGCCCCTTTTCTTTATAAATTACCAGCTTCTGAATATAGCAGATTTGAAATTGCAGGAGTTCAGAATAAATTATTAACTCAGAATTTTATAAGCGAAAGACTTTTATTTTTCTGCCCTCTTTTACAAACTGTTTAATTCTTCCATTTTCTTTTGGGATTTGGGTACCCTCTGCTTCCCAAAGCTAACCACCCTACATTTCCCAGTAGAAATTAGGTAGATTTGGCTTTGTCTTTTGGCTCTTTACTTCCTTTGACTTTACTATATGGTGAAGTCAATCTGGAAGGTCACCTCTTTCATCAAGTATTCGATTTGCATCCAAAATTGTATGTACATGAAAAATGTGGTTGTGTGTCGCACCTAGCTGCAGACGCAGATGAAATTCTGTGGAAAGCCTGATGCACGCTAACCTTTGCAGATGGCTCAGCTATTGCTGAAAAATGGATTGCTTAATAAAGCATATCATCCGACATATTTGCTGCTTGGCTAGCCAAATAGAAGTTGTTTTTTGCACAAATTTCCTTGTCAAATTTGTCAATGTTCATGTCATTTTTGCTTTAGGTCACAGAGCAAGGTGCAAAATCTTGGCATCTTTGCTAGTTGCAAGCCAGTTTTGGCTATTTCTAACAATGGAGTGAATTTCTCCCGAGGTTCAGGCTTCTTACGTATATAAGGAACAAGGGGGGGGGGGGAACCAGAGCTATAGAACGCAGCGGACTTTAAAGAAATTATCTGGTGTATGAATGAGGGTTGATTTGTTTTGTTTTTAAAAATAGCGATAAATATTTGTATTAATATTCAAGGGATCTGTTAGAAAGACAGTGCTGAGAAAAATACTCCTTTTTCCTTTAAATGGTTTAGTTTGTTCAGCTCTATAGTTTCAGAGGATTTGGTTACATGCACATTATTTGCTTGCCTGCACAGAAAATGTATTCCTTTGTATACGGATATTTACAGGTTCAAAAAATGGAAATTGGTAGTTTCTATCAACTTCAAGGTAAGGACCTTTTGCTCTTTCATATACACTGTATTCCTTTACACCTTGTCTGAAGCTTCCTGAAGATCTCAGGGTGCTCTTTATGTTGAAGAATTTAATATTCATTGAGATTTGATATTTTGACTGCAAGATGAGAATGTATACAGTATGTATGTATGGCGGAATTGCTGTTCGTTCTCTTTCATTCCAGGCCAGAATTCTCTTTTGGAGAATTTGTCTTATTTACTTAAGACAGAAATGAGTCTACAAAATCCCACCCAACTTTTAGGGAAGGATGGGTCTTCTGCAGGCCCTTTGGGATGTAATGGCTATGAACACTATGGTGCCAAATTTGTTCAAATTTCCGACAACTCTAGTTGTAGCAGGAGATTAAGGTCAGGGGGAAAAAAGTGTTTTGAGAACGCATCCACCCAGTCCACATAGTCTTCTTATCCAGGTGTGAAAACACCCCACTTATGACTGGATACATCCTCATGAGGTCATCTGTTTCTCAGCATTGGCCTATTATTCAGGTAGTCCAAAGATAGCTTCAGTTCCATAGTGAAAGCAATTATTCCATTTGCTTGCACAAATCGTTCCATGAAGACAATCCAGAATTCATGGAGAAGTGGCTTGAGATGGTACAGTCAGGGTTGGTGATCTGCTTGAATCCAGTTGATCCAGCCAGTCTGTTTTGGAACGGTCCCTTTCAGCTTGGCTGTTGGGGGAGGGGTCTGCTCCTTTTGGCTGAATTTCTTTCTGGGTCTTTTTCTCTTTTTTTTTTCTTTTTAAGAGTAAGTCAATCAATGGTCTTAAAAGTGGTTGCTGCCTGCAGTGAGAGACCTATAATCCAACAGGACTAGCAACTTCTGCTCTGTTAATTCCAATTATGCCAGGTAATGGATTGGTTGGTTTGGATAGGGTGGAGGAGGGGCTTCCTTTGTATAGATAGTCCTCATTTAATGACCACAATTGGACTGACAACCATGTTGCTAAGTGAAGCAGTCATTGAGCAAAACATCATGTGACAGGCTTATGACCTCACTTCAACCACAGTTGTTAAGTGGGTCACCTGAGGTTGTTAAACAAAGCAACGTGATTTTATTGCTAGCTTCTCTATTGTCTCTGCTTCTTGGAAGCCAGGTGTGAAGGGTGCAAATGGTTATCATGTGACTATGGGATGCTGTAATGTTTGAATAGAATAGAATAGAATAGAATAGAATAGAATAGAATAGAATAGAATAGAATAGAATAGAAGCTGGAAGGAACCTTGGAGGTCTTCTAGTCCACTCCCTGATCAATCAGGAGAACCTATACCATCTCAGATAGGTGAATGTCCAGTCTCCTCTTGAAAATCTCTAGTGATGGAGCACCCACGATCTCTGGGGGTAAGCTGTTCCACTGGTTGATTGTCCTCACTCTCAGGAAGTTTCTCCTTAATTCCAGGTTGCTTCTCTCTTTGATAAGTTTCCAACCATTGTTTCTCGTCCTGCCCTCTGGTGCTTTGGAGAATAACGTGACCTCCTCTTCTTTGTGGAAACCCATCAGATACTGGAACACTGCTATCATGTCTCCCCTATTTCTTCTTTTCTTTAGACTAGCCAAACCCAAGTCCCGTAGCTGTTCTTCGTATGTTTTAGTCTCCAGGCCTTTAGTCTCCAGGCCTTGGACATGTAAGGACTGGTTGTAAAATTACTTTCCACTACCATTGTAACTTTGAATGGTCACCAATAGGGCAACTGTGAGGACTAACTATATTTTTCATTACTCGGTTGTAAAGGAGACCAGAACACTGACTGTAATCAGTAAGAATGCAATTCCTTCAATGAGTTACAGCAATTTTGTAATTTGTGATACTCTTAATTTACAGTGAATAATAATATTCCATGTCATAGACATGATGGTTTAGGGGCTCCTTATAGTATGATGTAATGGATTATAATATACTATGTCAATTGTTTTATTCTACACCTGTACTGCACATAATTATAAGTGCATAATAAATATTACTACTGCTACTACTAACTCTGGCTTGAAGAGTAGGTCACCTGACCCATCTATATATACCTAATAAAAGATCTTTCTCAAACTCTATCTCTTTAACAAAACTTATCCTGCAGTTGCAGGACAACTGCACAAATCCAGGCAACCAGGAGATGACACCCAAGAGATGTAAAATTCTGCCTCTTTGCTGCCATCTTGTGGTCAATATATTTACCAATAACAGCTCAATTAGCATTTTGAAAAAAATTATGTGGGTGTGGCTTAACATATCTCTCTCTCTCTCTCTCTCTCTCATACACACCCCTCCAAAATTTTATGCAGTATCTGCAACCCAAAGATAAGCAACTCTTACAGTGTAGACCAGGGGTAGGCAACCTTGGCTCTTTTATGACTCGTGGATTTCAGCTCCCAGAATTCCTGAGCCAGCATGGCTCAGCTTGGAAACTCTTCCTTTCCCCTCAGCATGGCTGGCTCAGGAATTCTGGGAGTTGAAGTCCACCAGTCATAAAAGAGCCAAGATTGCCTACCCCGGTGTAGACAATAAAGACAAATGTTTTATTGCCATGTTGTTGTTATTAGGTTGATAGGTTAAACTCTTTCAGGAAAACAAATTGAGAAAAAAAAAGATTCACGGGGTTCCCAAACACTACCGTGGTACACTTGATATGTTGATTGGTGGTGAGCTAGGGTTGGGTCTGTTCAGCATCGGCCCCACTTGAATGTTAGTCCTTCAAGGTTACAAGTCTTCCAAGCTGATATCTGGGTAGTTGAAGTCTCCCATTACTACTGTGGTATGCTTCCTACATATATTTGTTAACTGGTTTGGCAAAGAGTCCATCTATTTCTTCTGATTGGTTGGGTGGCATGTATTATACCTCTATGGCAATGTCACTTTTTTCCCCTTTTACATTGACCCATATAGATTCTGGAGGGATTTTATCTTTGATCATGTGCATTTCTGTAGATATGTAGTATCACTGGAGGTTTTTAAAAAGAGACTGGACAGTCACTTGGATGGTATTGGTTTTCCTACTTGAGCGGGGGGGGCTGGACTAGAAGACCTCCAAGGTCCCTTCCAACTTTATTCTATTCTATTCTATTCTATTCTATTCTATTCTATTCTATTCTATTCTATTCTATTCTACTCTACTCTACTCTACTCTACTCTACTCTACTCTACTCTACTCTCTACATTCTATTCTATTCTATTCTATTCTATTCTATTCTACTCTACTCTACTCTACTCTACTCTACTCTACTCTACTCTACTCTACTCTATTTTATTCAAAGGTAGTCCAGACATTAAATTAAAACCATGTGAGTTTATTGCACGGTCACAGTAACAGTGTTGTAAGATGGAAAACGCCCCCCCACTCCCCTACCTTTGCTTCCTAAACAGCTAGGGAAGGACCTTTCTGAGACACTTTCTCTACCCCCATCCCTCTTTTGAACTCAGATTTCGATTATCAGACCATTGTGTAGGCTGCAACTATTCTTCCTGACTCTCAAAATTACTGTCACAACCCATTATATTGGAGCGCAAAGAACTTACATCAATTATTTATGCCTTCATCACTGTTTGCTCACAGTCACTCATGCTCTGGTCACTTCCTATTGGATTAATGCAATACTTTTTATACTGGTCTGTCATTTAGAAGTTAAAACTGGTCCAGAATGTAGTAACACGTATAATTCTTGGTGCCCTACCATGTGTTTGTATTACACCACTACTGCATAAGCTAAATTGGCTTCCAGTTTCTTTCTGTGTGCAGTCAAGGTCCTGGTTATCACCTTTAAAGCCCTGCATTACACAGGGCTGGGCTATTTGTGTCCTGAGGGTAACTACCTGTTCCATCAGGTTAGATAGGGTAGGCACTTTCCAGGTCCCTTCCTTTAAATGTTGTCACTTGGTGGGACTTAGTAATAGTGCCTTCTCAGTGGCAACCAGTGTCCTGTGGAATACCACTACCACCACCACCACCAGCATTAGATCAGGCAGGCCTTTACCCTCCTAGCTTTCTGGAAAGCCTTGAAGAACTACTTTCTCCCCCAAGTCTTGTATTAGGTGAAAACTTTGCAGAACACCTGGCTGGAGGTCTGTAAAGCATTAAAAGAGGCCAGGGAGGCATACAAGAAGTATGCTAACAAAAAAAGAGGGCACCTCAAAAGGACTTCAAAGTGGTGGATAAAGTGTACCTTTCCACCAAGTTTCCACAATCTAGGCAACCATGTAAAAAGTTGGGGCAAAAATACATTGGACCTTTCCCCATCATTAGGGTTATAAACCCAGTGACTGTAGAACTGAAATTGCCATAAATCCTAAATGCCTTTATCCAATTTTCCATTGTAGCCTCGTGAAAAGTGCAACGACATCACCTTGCGTCCTGCAATGAAACCACCACTTCCACCCATATTAATTTAAAAAGAACAACATTTTGAAGTTAAATAGATCCTTGATTCCTGCCTTCATAAAGGCAAACTGCAAAACTTAGTCTTATGGAAAGATTTCCCCCCTTTGGTCACTGAGTGGGTTGATGCTCACCATGTGTTCTCACCCCATCTTACCTGCCAATTTCACAGCAAATACCTTGACAAGTCTAAATAATTATATTGTCTAACCCCAATTCTCTCTTTATTTCTGCCCAGGGTTAGCCTTTTCCAGGAAGGGCAGAATGTCAGGACTGCCACCCTGCTATGCCATGCTTCGCTTACTGCCAATCTGCCAGACACAAAGGTGGAAAGGAACAGCGGGGTAGGATAAGGGGGAGGGTTAGTATGAGAGGAATCAAGATCACATGAAGTATTAATACCACTTTACAATGCCTTGGTAAGGCCACACTTGGAATACTGCATCCAGTTTTGATCACCACAATGTAAAAAAGATGCTGAGACTCTAGAAAGAGTACAGAGAACAGCAACAAAGATGATTAGAGGTCTGGAAGCTAAAACATATAAGGAACGGTTGCTGGAATTGGGTATGTCTAGTTTAACGAAGAGAAGGACTAGGGGTGCCATGATAGCAGTGTTCCAATATCTCAGGGGCTGCCACAAAGAAGAGGGAGTCAAGCTATTTTCCAAAGCGCCTGAAGGCAGGACAAGAAGCAATAGATGGAAACTAATCAAGGAGAGAAGCAACCTAGAACTAAGGAGAAACTTCCTGACAGTGAGAACAATTAACCAATGGAACAACCTGCCTCCAGAAGCGGTGAATGCTCCAACACTGGAAGTTTTTAAGAAGAGACTGGACAGCCATTTGTCCGAAATGGTGTAGGGTTTCCTGCCTGAGCAGGGGATTGGACTCGATGACCTCCAAGGTCCCTTCCAACTTTATTATTATTATTATTATTATTATTATTATTATTATTATTATTATTATTATTATTATTATTAT
>NW_015388720.1:76393-85156 GCF_001527695.2 Protobothrops mucrosquamatus
CTGACCTAGGGAGGATTTTATTTGGGGTTTATCTTTTAACAATTTGACAGAGACACAACTTTAAAATTTGATTTAATTCGGTTTTATCGGGGGGGAATGTATTTATGTTTTGTTTTAAATATGTTGTGCGCCGCCCTGAGTCCCGTTGGGAGAAGGGCGGCATATAAATTAAATTTATTATTTATTATTATTATTATTACTACTACTATTATTACATGAAGAGAAAGTGAGAAAGGGGGAAGCACATTTAGATTGAAAGACTTTGTTCCTATAGCTGTCTACTTGGTAGGATTGACAACATCCTGACACTCCTTTAGGAAGTTATAGTGTAGATATAATTCTATCACTACCACCAACCCTTTCATTTTTTCAACCCAACTATGTAGAAAGCCTCAGGCCTGCTTGTCTGCCTGGCTTCCTATTAGTAGGATACTGCTCTAAAAAGAAAACAGAACACAACCATATTTACTATGAAGAAAGTTGGCAAAAAATGTTATTTTCATAATTCTGAACTGTTACATGCCTGTGAAGCTAGTTAAAATAGGGATCTCAAGTTGCTGAAAGTCACCAGTGAGCTTCTGGGTCAAATAGGAATCTTACCATTCTTACCATTTTAAAAATCTTTGCCTGGTGTCTAGTTGAAATCTGCTTGTAACTTAAATCCATCATTTCTTGGCCTATCTTCTGGAACAAATCAGAAGAATTCTGTTCCATCTTCTTTGTGATAGCCCTTCAGTTACTTGAAGACATGTGTCTTTCCCCACAGTTTTCTCATCTCGTGATTAAACATAGTGAGCATCCAACCATTACACATAAGTTTTGCTTCCAGGCCCCTTTTCATCAGAGTAGCTATAATAAATTTAATAAATCATTACAATCATCTTGTTTTTCTTCTCCAGGTTTACTAATGTCCTTGTTAAAAAGTGATGCTCAGAACTTGATGTAATATTCTAGGTGTAGTCTGACCAAAGAAATTCTCTTGATTCCCATAGATCTGTTGATGCAGACTAGAAGTGCATTCTTGGTCTAACCACAGCTGTATTATCTAGGAATGATGTGGAGGTGGGCATCCTCCTTATAAATGTTAAACAGACCCCCTCCCTTTCACACACACACATTCCTTTGATTTTATCAGCTTCCCAAATTATTTTATATAACGTATTAGTTTATTGTTTGCTTTTTTTCTAAATCTCCTACATTATTGTGTTTATTTACTGAAAGGTGCTTTGGTATTTTAAATGATAAGTGATGCCAAATTGCTATAAATAAATAATCAAAAGGCCTGTGTTAGTCTTTAGTCTGTTTGTCTATATCTTCAGTTTTTACAGATTGAAAGGTCTCCTTGTTAAAGAATGTGGTAGATATATTCATCTCTGATACTGCCAAAATCTTGGCATCAAGCTGGCATGATACTAGTGACCTTATCCATAAAACAACAACAACAATGCAGTCCTGGGCTACTTCACAACGTACTTCTTGGTAAGCTAGAAAAAGGTGGAATAGACAACATCACCACCAGATGGATTTGTAACTGGCTGACAAACCGTACTCAATAAGTTGTCCTTAATAGTACTACATCTACATGGAGAGAAGTAAGCAGTGAGGTACCACAAGGCTCCATCTTAGGCCCAGTATTCTTCAATATCTTCATAAATGACTTAGATGAAGGAATAGAAGGAGAACTCATCAAATTTGCTGATGACACTTAGCTGGCAGAAATAGCCCAAACCCTTGATGATAGGCTCAAGATCCAGATGGATCTTGACAGATTTGGACACTTAGGCATGGAAAACCAAAAGGGTCAAATCCTCTGAGAGTTCTTTGTCCATTGTTTGGTTTGGTTTGTGTATAGCTTTATTGTGTAGGTTGGAGTTTGGCTAGAGTTGCCTCTAGATCCCTTACTTTTTCCTCTAGTGGTTCACATGGTTTACATTTAATGCTTGTATAATTGGAGTGTTCTTTGGGCATAACCACATATATGGAACATGTATTGCATACCACAATAGTATTTGTTGCCTGTTCCATGAATTTGTTGTTTGAAAAATCCCTCTTTTGGGTTGGTGGATGTGCTTTGCTGTTAGCCTTGTTTCTACCTTCTCTATTCTAGGTAATTATGCCTATTTTTTCTGTCCTATGTTTTGCAAATCAAAATAGCATCAGTTTCTTTTTTCAAGAGACTGCTCTGCAGTTGCCTTTCACAGTCCCTGGCCTACTGATCTGCTGCCTTTCATAGTCCCCGGTCTACCGGTCTGCTGCCATTTGCAGTCCCTAGTCTACTGCCGTCTGCAGCACCCGGGTTACTGCCATCTGTAGCACCTGGTTTACTGCCGTTCGCAGTCCCTGGTCTAGATAGTTATAGTGTCCACTTTTCTCTGTTCAGTATGTGGCAGAACATTCCGTGCTAACATCGGTCTTATCAGCCATCTACGGACACACTGTTGATGGCCCATAATCCATAAGATGTCAAGGTCTTCATCGAAATCGATGGACGAACAACAGATGACCTACAAGGTCCCTTCCAACTCTGTTATTCTAAGGCTGCATCCACAGAGGGATGGTGATAACAGTGCTTTATACTGCACTGGTGAGGCCACACTTGGAATATTCTGGTCCAGTTCTGGTCACCATAATACAAAAAAGATGCTGAGATCCTAGAAAGTGTGCAGAGAAACGCAACAAAGTTGATAAAGAGTCTGAAGGCTAAACCGTATGATGAACAGTTGAGGGAGTTAGGTATGTCTAGCCTATCAAAGAGAAGGATTAGANAACAAGAGTGAATTAACAAGAAGTAATACAGTAGGTAGAATCTTGTTAAAGAAACATCTAACCTAGAACTAAGGAGAAATTTTCTGACAGTGAGAAGAATTCAGTAATGGAACAGCTTGCCTCCTGGAGTTGTTGGTACTCCATCACTGGAGGTTTTCAAGAATAGAGTGGACAACCATTTGATTGGGATGGTATAAGGCAGTGATGGCGAACCTTTTAGAGACCGAGTGCCCAAACTGCAACCCAAAACCCACTTATGCATCGTCGGGTGCCGGGTGAGTATGGCCCATTGGGTGGGTGTGGCCCATTGGGTGGGCATGGCTGCGGTGGTAACGGCAGACTGGATGGGACTAAAAAGTTCAATCAATCAATTCCAACTTTGCAAGATCTTTTTTTTCCCGTGAGAAGTTGAAATTGACTGATTGATTGAACCTTTTTTTTTTGCACACAGCAGCGGGGGCCTAAAGGAAAAGGTTTTATAAAACCCAGCTGAAGGCCTAGGACTGGGGCGACGACACGCGTGCCTACAGAGAGGGCTCTGAGTGCCGCCTCTGGCACCCGTTCCATAGGTTCACCACCACTGGTATAAGGTCTCCTGCCTTGAGCAGGGGTTGGACTAGATGACTTCCTAACCTTATGCTTCTATGTTTTAATGCCCAGAAAGTTCATCATGATGTCTATTGAAACATTCAGGTTGCTATCCCATACACGAGAGGTCTTAAACTGTTTGAAAAAGTTCTGCTAGAGAATATTCAATCAAATGGGGTTCCATGATAAACAGTATTAATCTTCATGAATAGCTTCACTATTGTTTCATGCGATTATTTTTTTTTTGCTTCAGGTTATAATCTTGCTGCCTTGCAGTGAGTTGTTAATCAACGATTACCATGCATCCCTTTTCTATAATATGCACCTAGCCCACTTCCTTTCACTGGAAATATGTGAGGCAGAAGCAAACTATTTAATTTAACTGGGGCTCTAGAAAGGAGTTTCTATTCAAAGGGCATTCTTTCTTCCTTGTTTGCTCCTTTTTTTAAAAAAAATCAGAGCAGGTGTATATTATCCCTTTTGGTAAGTTTTTAGTGTACCATTGTAAAGGTGTTGTTTGATACCTTACACTGCCTGCTATAAAGCCAACATGAGTGATTAATGGCAAAGCCTCTGCCATTTTATTATTAATAGCAGTGTGTTGACTCAATTAAATCCAGCCTGCTTTTTTTGGCAGGCCTTTGCAATTATACATATCATTATGGGCAGCAGCCCAAATGCATCCTGGGAGGAGACCAGAACTCCACATTAACTTTTTCTGGCAGTCTCAGGGCAAGTTGGCAACTATGCCGTTGTGTCTCTAACCAAGCCAATATGCCTGTCGCAAGAATGTAAGAGAGAAATTGACATTTAGGATGCTGGGAAATGTTTCCAGATACCAATTTTTGAACAGAAATTTCAATACCTTTCATCAATTTTAGTAGAATATTTAGGTCGTACTTCCCTAGTAACTGCATTTTCAGACTTTGACCACTCAATAGGCCTTCTACAAAAAATTCGGGTCTAAAGAAAGCCTAGACCAGTGATGGCGAACCTTTTAGAGACCGAGTGCCCAAATTGTAACCCAAAACCCACTTATTTATCGTCGGATGCCAGGTGGGTGTGGCCCACTGGATGGGCATGGCTGTGGTGGTCATGGCAGATGGGGTGGGTGTGGCCAAGGTGGACGTGATCACCTCAATGTTGCTCATGGGGAGGGACACCTGTGGGGGCCGGGCAGGATTGGGGGAGATCCAGGGGGTATCTGGCAGGTGGGGCAGTGGGCAGGAGGCTCGTCCTGCGGGGAGAGGCGAGGCAAGGTGAGGCAGAGCGGGGGTGGCATTGTCACAGGGCAAGGCGAGGCAGGGGCCGGGGCAGCTGCTGCCTGACACCATCGGCCCCCGCACACAGAGGCCAGCAAGTGCATGGATGCTGGGATGCATCCGGCCACGTAGGACCTCAGCGAGTTAGCAGGCGGCTGGTTGAAGAGGACAGTTGCCATCTCTGGGGCATGGTGCGCGTGCCCACAGAGAGGGCTCTGAGTGCCGCCTCTGGCACACGTGCCATAGGTTCGCCACCACTGGCCTAGATTTAGTTATAGGAACAGAGGCATGCTGATAGTTATGCAATTGTCTTTGTTTACTGAATCTATCTTTGCTGTCCAACTGCTAAATAGATAGGAGAGGAGATCAGCCTGGTCAATATTTTAAAGGTCTCTGCTAAGTTGGTCTTTCCAATCAGTGCTTTTTCTGTTTTTATTAGTTTGGCCCACCCTGACACTGACTTGTTCTCCTTAACCGTGATTCAGCAGAGTGGTCAGAGAGACTATATTTCCAAGTTATCTTGTTGAATAAAAGAGGAAACTCTAGGCTCTGTTTCACTCAACCAAACCAAATGAGCATTGCCAGTTATTCTGCCTTCTGGAAAGGAACCATATGCAGGTTCTATATGGAATATAGAATATATACCTCCATGGAGGTATCACTGTAAAGCCAGTTTACCTTCTAACTTTTATTAAAGTAGAAAGATACTCTGCAGTTTGAAATTTCCTCCACCCCCATCTTCTCTTTCACCTAAAAGCCCAAGACAGAGCCTTGTGGTACCCCACTGATTACTTCTCTCCATGTGGACGTAGTACCATTGAGGACTACTCACTGAGTACGGTTTGTCAGCCAGCTACAGATCCATCTGATGGTGTTGTTGTCTATTTTTCTAGATTACTAAGCAGCAGGTTGTAGTCTACTTTGTCAAATGCCTTACTGAAGTCTAAGATCTGTTTTTAACAAACCCATGCTGGCTACCAGTTATAACTTTGTTGGCTTCTAGTTGTTCGCAGATGTGTTTGTTTTTTTTTAATCTTTTCTAGGATCTTCCCAGGTATTGAAGTTAGACTGATTGGTCTGTAGTTTCCTGGGTCTGTTTTTACCCTCTTTCTTGAAGATGGGAACCACATCAGCCGTTTTCCAATCTTCAGGTACTTCCCCGGTGCTCCAGCGTTTTTGAAAGATATGGTGCAATGGTTCTGACATAACATCTGCCAGCTCCTTCAGAACTCTGGGATGTAATCTGTCGGGTCCCGGTGATTTATATTCATCCAGGTCAGATAGGTGTTCTCTTATAATTTTCTTGCTTATTTTAATTTTTGTTTCTAGTTTCTCTTTTGCAGTAGGTTTTTTTTTGTGTTTGTTGGGCTATAAATGTTTTTTGTGTGAAGACTGATGCAAAGAATGAGTTAAGCAGCTCTGCTTTCTCCCTGTTGCCTGTTATTTCCTTGCCATCTTCTCTCTTTAGTGGACCTACAGTTTCCTTGACTTTTTTCTTGTTATTAATATGTTGAAACTTTTTTTTCATTGTATTTGATTTCTGTTTCAAGTCTTGGTTCATTCTGAGCCTTTGCTTTCCTGACTTCATCTTTCCATATTCTGGCTGTCTGCTGATAATCCATCTCTCTTTCCATTTTTTATATTTGTCCTTTTTGTCTTTTAATTTGTCAGAGAGAGCTTTGTGCAGCCATGCTGGTTTCCTCTTGAATTTCTTGTTTCTCTTTTTCTGTGGTATTGTGCTGGACTGGGCCCCTGTGATCATAGTTCCCAGAGTTCCCCACACTTCTTGGGTTGTTTTTCTCTTTAGGATTTTCGTCCATGGAATCTTTTCTATGTTCTCTCTGAGTTTGTTAAAATCAGCTCTTTTAAAGTTTAAGACTCTGGTTGGATTATTTTCTATTGCTTGTGTTTGCATTATATTGAATTTCAGCATAACGTGGTCACTTTCATCCAGGGTTCTGGCAACTTCAACTCCCTCTATCACTTCTCGATTAGTAAGAATTAGGTCCAATACATCTTTAGTTCTAGTCCTCTACCTTTTGGATGACAAAGTTGTTAGCTAGGTTGGTTAGGAATCTGTTTGATTTCCCGCTCGCTTCAGAGTTTGTCTGGATAGTTGAAGTCTCCAATTACTACTGTGGTATGCTTCCTACATACGTTTGTTAACTGGTTGGCAAAGAGTTCATCTATTTTCTGACTGGTTGGGTGGCCTATAATATACACCTACAGTAGTGGCCAAAATTGTGGAAACCTTTTGGGAAAAGTGTATTTTTGAGGTTTGATGGCTAATAACACCCCTTTTTTGGAATAGCATCATAAAATTATATATCAATGGAAAGATAATTTAATCAAGAATGTAATGCAACATAGTTACCTGTACTGTAGTTTATGAAAAGTTGTAGCCAAATAACCAGAAAAAGGAAGCACAACTTGCTTAGGTTGATATCAGGTAGCTTTCCTTCATCTGATTGTGGCCAATAAGCATGAGCGTTTAGAGAGCCAATCAGGTGTCATCTTGTTTTGGCAATGAGTCAATCAGATCACAGTAGGATTCAGTTATTGATGTCACATATTGAATCTGAGAGGAGGACATTTGTCAGTGTGTTATGTGATCGCTATCAAGTTGGTTGGGTTTTTTTGTGTTCTTTCATTTAGTGAGCTTGTAAAACGTAATAAAATTAAAGTAATGGTGCAAAGAGTTGACTGGTTGCCCAGAAAGCGATGTAAAATAGTATTATTAAGTGAACAAGGCTACAGTTATAAAAAAATTAGAAGAAAAATGGGTGGAAACTTAAGCAAAGGTGGCATTTCTACTGTACACTTTTCCCAAAAGGTTTCCACAATTTTGGTCACTACTGTATGGCAATGTCACTTTTTTCCCTTTTATATTGACCCATATACATTCTGGAGGGATTTTATCTTTGATCACATGCATTTCTTTAGATATGTAGTGTTCTCTTACATATAATGCAACTCCCCCTCCTCTTTTTGTAGATCTATTTCTTTTGACCATTTTGTATCCATCCATCAGTACATTCCAGTCATGGGTTTTGTCCCACCAGGTTTCTGTAATGCCAACTATGTATGTCATACCTGCCCTCATGTACTATTGCTTCTTGTTTACCCTGTTTGTTCCCCAAGCTTTGAGCATTTGTATATAAGCATTTAAGACCCTTATGTCTGTCCGTGGGTATGTTTCCTGCATCTCCTGATTGTTGTTGGACTTTTTCTTTTTTCTCATCACTCCCTACCTCATTGTTTGATTTGTTTTCTTGGGATTTTTGACTGGCTTTGTGTTCTAGGGATTCTAAAGATTGGTCACCCTCCCCCCTCAATTTTTGTTTAAAGCCCTCCTGATGAGTTGGGCCAGTCTTTTTCCAAGTACATTTTCCCC
Source organism: Protobothrops mucrosquamatus (assembly GCF_001527695.2). Classification (NCBI taxonomy): domain Eukaryota; kingdom Metazoa; phylum Chordata; class Lepidosauria; order Squamata; family Viperidae; genus Protobothrops; species Protobothrops mucrosquamatus. Next base: position 84,404 of record NW_015388720.1, read on the forward strand.
TGTTTTCATGAGGTGCAGCCTATCCCTTGCCAAGAGTCCTTCACATAGGAAATGCAGTCCATGGTCCAGGAAACCAAAGTTTTCTTGGTGACACCAAGAAAGAATTCTAGAATTCTTTTTCCCCTCAATGGGTGTTGGCCTTTCATTGGGAGAACTGATGAGAACACTACTTGTGTTCCTAGGGCTTTAACTTTATTTCCTAGTTGCTCTCAATATTGTACTCATGTTCTTTGTTGTGTCATTCTTCCCAATGCGGAGGAGGAGGAAAGGATAGTAATCTGTGGGCCTAATTATTTTGGTTAGGTTCTCGGCCACATCTTTGATTTTTGCTCCAGGGAGACAACATACCTCCCTGGATTGCATGTCCGATCTGCAGATGGCTGATTCTGTTCCTTTGAGGATAGGATCTCCTATTACCAACACTCGCCTTCATTTTTGGGGGGTGCAGTCTGGGCTACTTTTCTGTTTATCTAAGGTGTGCTTGTTGATGTAACACTTTTAGGGATATTTTGTGTTGTTTCTTTGCTAGGTATCTGCTTGTTTTCTTTGAGGGAGAGGGTTTGGGTCTGCATATTTCCATCTAGGGGGAGAAATCAATTATTCAGCATTGCATACCATGTATTGCATACCACAATAGTATCAGTCGCCTCTTCCATGAGTTTGTAGTTTGAAAATCCCTCTTTTTGGTTGGTGGATGTGCTTTGCTGTTAGCCTTGTTTCTTCCTTCTCTGTTCTAGGTGCCTATTTTTTTCC
>NW_015388721.1:0-50866 GCF_001527695.2 Protobothrops mucrosquamatus
TGATTAGGAAATTCTAAACTTTCATCGTTCTGCAATTTTAAATCAATGCCAGCACTCCCTCTAGTGGCAGGAGAAACAGAAGGATCATAAATATCAACTGGATGAACAGCCTTTGTAGTCGGGTTAGCTGTACACCCCTTATCTAGTTTTTTCGTTTGTCAACATTTCTGCATTGATTAGACCAGTGAAATCCTTTTTTTACATTTTGGACAAAGTGATTTTGGTCTTGATATATTACCGGAGGAAGATTTACATTGTCCTCCCCCGGCAGCTCGACATTGAGCTTTAAAATGTCCAGGCTTTCCACAGTTAAAACAATTCCCCATAGGTCTTCCTTTGTTTGAAATAGCTACAGCTAAAGCTTCCATATTATAACTATTACTGCCTACCACCCGACAGGCTTGAATCAAGTCTGCTAATTCCTTTGGACCTCCCGCGACCAAAGGTTGCAAAACTCTTTTACAATCAGCATTTGCATTTTCTATTGCTAACTTCATTAAAATGGCTTCCGCTGCAGCTATATTATCAATTTGTTTTTCAATTGCCTCTTTTAAGCGATTAATAAATTCATCATAGGGTTCCTGATTAGCTTGTCTAATTTGAGTAAAACTACGACCTATTTTTCCATTGTCATCCACTTTGCCTAACGCTGCAAAAATACAAGCATTAATTATAACAAACCCCGCCTGAGGAGTTCCATCACGTTGTTGATCTACAGAAGTAAAATTACCTGAACCATATAATTGATCTGCCGTTATTTTAGCAGTGCCTTTTTGCACAGCCTGTAGTCTATATTGAAAGTCCCAAACAACAAATTGCGAGGGAGTTAAAATCATTTGCATCAAAGCTTTCCAATCAGCAGGGATCATATGATGTGCATATCCAACAGCCTCCAATAATCCTAATACATATTTATTTTTTAAACCATAATCTTTAATAGCACCTTTAATTTCTTTTAAGGTGTGAAGAGGCAAAGGCTTCCATTCATTGAAAGGATTCATTTGTGCATCCATCCCTACGGTTACAGGGAATGCCGAAAATTCATCTGCATCTAATTCTCCTTTATCATAAGCATCTCTGAGTGCCTCAGCCACTAGAGTTCCTTTAGTGTGCGAGGGGGCTGATGAAAGCTCCCCGGTGNGATCTCCTCCCATTACTCACGAAAGAATCAGTCTTTTCCCAGCAAAGATCTGATGAAACGCGTTGAACCTCTTCCAGGCGATTGAGTAAAAGAGTCCAGGGACGTACCGCTTTCGGAGCGATCACGTCGGGGTCACCACTTGTAGTGATCCGGTTCCCATGAAATACAAGACACAGGGTTGTCTGCAAGAGTGAGAACTCCGAGTAGATTCGTAAGCTCTCTTTTATTGAAATTTTACACATAGACCTTCCCATTGTAACTTTCCATCTCAAGGAGGAAATAACAAACCTTCTGGTTAGCGATTTGCTAGACACAGACACAGATAACATTTATTTGTACTTCGTACGTGTTCCAACTGCCAGGTCAGTCTGCACGTATACATACAATACACATAGTCAAAATACTAATTAAACATGAAGTAGCTTTGGTTAATCTCCACAATAACAACAACAACAACAACAATAATGTTGGAAGATCATCTAGTCCAACCCCCTGCTCAGGCAGGAAACCCTATACCATTTCAGACAAATGGCTGTCCAGTCTCTTCTTAAAAACTTCCAGTTTTGGAGCATTCATAGCTTCTGCAGGCAGGTTGTTCCACTGATTAATTGTTCCAGGACTGATACCTCTTTATGTAAATCATCATGATGAAAGTGGGAAACATTCTAAAAATAAACTACGGCATTTTAAAAAAATGCATTGGAGTAAATATTTTAATATAAACTGATACTAGTTTCTCAAATTCAATAAAAAATAATTTAATGCTTTTAATTTTTGGTTTTGTTTTAGTCACCTAAACAAGCACTTAACTCTTCCAGAATCATGTCAAACCAAAGTATTGAAACATAATATTAAAACTTAATGGGTAGATTAAGTGTACCACTAGATGGAAACAGAATCCTGAACAGTATAAAATTAACTACTAGATAGCAATAAGAATCTGAATTGCCATTTTCTTATGTAGGCGGTGTAAATAAGTATTGGGTTTGCTCCAATATATATTTCATTATTGAGGCATAAAATACATATTTAAAGAAAGAAATATGTATTTCTGTAACTCATTCTGTAATGTTAATTATGGTGATAAACCCGTTTGTTATTCTTGTTGCTCCCTGAATTCTTCAAATATTTACAAGATTGTACACATTTCAAGCTAAACAAATTCACGTTGTATTAATGCTCAGTTCATCTTTTATAGATAAGAATACTTTATTTCTTGGTTCTTGAACTATTCTAGTCAAAGCCTATACAGCTCTGGGCTTTTTGCCAGCAAATTCCTTTTTCAAACAGCCAGACACAATAGACTTAACTTTGTCAACTACTATTTTCTATTAGACACTATTGAATTGGGTATAATTTCTGAAATTTAATCCAAACTAAGCAATGTAACAATACAATACAATACAATACAATACAATACAATACAATACAATACAATACAATACAATACAATACAATACATCTTTTAGGTTGAGATATATTAAGGCTAAGGAACACTTTAAACATTTGTCTGGACCACAAAGTGTTGATTCAGGAAGTACAAATTTTCCATGCACATTTTCTCAAGTTCTGCTCCAAGGACAGCAAAAGATGAATCAAGAGCCTGATTTGAAAGCTCACAGTGGAGGATTACATATTCAGAATTCTTTATATTGCTTTGTATTAATGCTGAGAGTGGCAGACAATTTCTCCATAATTGCATTTTATTTTTCCCCATATTCCCCAGTATCACATTTCATACCAAATGGGAAAAACGTGGTAGTTTTCATGACTATCATAAATATTGTTAACAGATATTAAATTTCTTTCTGGGCAAGATTTTATTCAACCCTGAATCCAAAGAAATTCCATCCAAGTCAGTACATATAGGAATTAAATAGGCCCCATTAATGATTAAAGTTTACTTCCAAAGCCCAAAGAGCACTAACTTTAGCACACTTCAACGTTCTCCCCAAAGAAGTTGTTGAGGGCTGATACAAAAAAGTTCCTTATGAACTGAGACTTTGACCGTGTGGACAAGAGGCTATTGAACCTACAGCTGATGTGTAGGTTCAATACAGTGTATCTTCTAGAACAGAGGTCCCTGACCTTCTGGGCACCAGGGACTGGTTCCGTGGAGAGAGGTTTTTCCACGGACTGGAGGGTGCATGGTTTTGTGTGCTGCCTGCATTCCGTGGATGGGGCTTTGCTTGTTTGTGCGGACCAGTTGCTGGCATGCTGCAGCCCGGTACTGGTCCACGGACTGGGGGTTGGGGACCCTTGTTCTAGAAGGACTGAAAGACCCACCTTATAATTCCTTACTTGTAAAACACCCAGGAATTTTTTATGTACAATTGTTGTTATCAAAACACCATGACTCAGTCCCCTTTAACGTAGACAATTTTTCTAATACCACTGTAAAATGATCAGACTTTGATTGCCCATTTTTGTTTTCATTTTTATTTTTAATGTGTTTGCTCTAGTCAATGACCATAATAAAAATTCTACTCTACTTCCAAAATATATCCACCCAAGAGATATTATTTAAATTATGATTAGGCAATGACAGGCTGCTTCTTTGGGATTAAGAGGTCACTGTCCCTATTTTCCCCAGAATAGAAAGTGGTGGAAGTGCTATTGGAACTTCATCAACTGGCCATCACCCCCTTGGCTGGCAAATAGATGAAAGCTGAGGAAGAAGGGAGAAGTCCTGGCAAGCCAGATGGTGTGAGGGTCTGGAAAAGGGATGGAGGAGACAGGGCAAGAAGGAACAAGAGAAAGTGCAGGAACTTGCTTTTCTCACCACTGAACTGTATTTTGTTGGATAGGACTCAAAGCTCAAGTCCATCAAGATCCTTCTGTATCTTGAGCCTATCTTCCAAAGCGTTGGTAGTTCTCCCCAGTCACCTGCAAATTTAATCAGTTCCCCTTCTATCCTCTCCTCTGCCTCATTTATGAACATGTTGACTGGACCCAAGACAGAACTTTGTGATACCTGGCTACATCCATGCTTCCCTCCATGTTCCATTGATAACTAAACACTGAGTGTGGTGAGTCAGCCAACTGCAAAGCCAACTAGTGGTGGTACTGTCTATCCCACATTGTTGTACATTATCAGGAAGTAGGATATGGTCTACTTTGTCAAATGCATTACTGAAGTCTAAGTAAAGCATGTCCATAGCATTTTCTTTATCCAATTTAGTCATTTTGTCAAAGAAGGCAATATAATCTGCAAATAAATAATAATATCTTGCTGTTTCTTATGATTTTAGTCCACTTACAGATTCTGCTTTAATCCAATTACATTCCAATCATTTAGTTCTATATATTTCATTTGGGATTAGGGTTATATTTCTATGGGGCAAATATTGTTTCAGTTCCAGTCACTAATATTTTGATTCATTATATTAATTTTCTTAGGGCTTGGTACTTGGTTTGAAAATGTCTGTTCATATTGCAGAGCAGGGACTCTGATGTATTGGCAAGTATAGATTTTTTTATTGTCTGTCTGTCTGTCCGTCCGTCCGTCCGTCCGTCCGTCCGTCCGTCCATCCATCTATCTATCAAATTTATACACCCAGCCATCTCTGGGAAGTGACTCTGGGTGGCACAAAATAATAGAGTAAAAAATACACATATAAAAGCAAACATTTAAAAATGTAAAAAAATAAAATTAAAATTAGATGTTAATTAAAAGTAACAATATATTTATTAGTTATTGTTGAATTTCACTTATAATCTGTCTCTTTATACCAGTGTCTATAATACACAAACCAGGGAATGTTATTTCATTCTTGATCTTCCTATGGGAATCCCATTGATAACTGGCAATATACTGTGTTTTCCCCAAAGTAAGGCCTACACCAACAAGAAGCCCTAGCTTGATTTTGGGGGGTGGGCCCTATCCCAAAAATAAGCCCTAGTTTTGGGGCGAGGCACACACTTAAAAATCAAGCTAGGTGGGGGTGTGGAGCTCCCGCACCCGCCCCGCACCCACTTACCTTGCAGCCAGGCCTCTCCTCGCCAGCCCACTTCTTCGTCTGAGGCCTCTTCTGCAGCCAGGCCTGCATTTCTCAGTCACAGGCCTTCCGGAAAGCTATGGATTCAACCCATAGCTCTGTAGTCAGCTGCTTAGGTCTTCTGGAAAGGCCTGACTGCAAAATGAATGCAGCTGCAGAACTTTGGCCCCAGAAGAAGTGGTGGGGCTGTCGGTGCTGGAGGTGAAGTAAGGCCTACCCTGAAAATAAGACCTGGTGTCTCTTTTGGAGGCAAAAAAAAGAGACCCGGTCTTATTTTCGGGGAAACACAGTATTCTCAGGACAGAGTGTTGAACTACTACTACAGTTGTGTCAGGAGTGTAAGGAAACACTGAAGTACTTCTGGGTTGAAAGGATTGAATGGTGATATCATTGTTGCGCAGGGAGACCCAGTTGGGAGCTCCTTTCATGTCCCTGTTAAGTTGTCCACCAAAGTGGTACCCATCTATCTACTCATGGTCACCCACTTTCAAACTTTAGTGTTGAACTAAATAGGCTTTTGATCTAGCCCAACCAAGCTTGTTATCTGTTCTGTACTAACAGATTATAAGATTGAGTGGGTGTGAAGGAAGAGGGAACTAAAAGGTTTTGCACAGATGTTCTGAGAAGGATTTCAACCATATGAAAATCAAAACAAACAAAACATCTACTTTAGTTAAAAATCTTGTATGTAGAAAGGTCTTGATAGGGAAACTGGCATGTAATAGTTCTTGACATTCTGAACATTGACTTTGGGGAGTCTCAATATTTTCACTGTTTATTTTAATGACCATTTTGTTAAAATTGCGTTTTCTGTGGTCTGTGAGTGACATAGACAATGGGAGTATGGATGAGTTTAAAATACATACACAAAACTATATCGAACAATTAGTCATTAGCCATTCACCCTTGGAAATGTAGCTGTAATACCCCAGTGAATAATAATCTGGTTGGAAGTCTTGACATTTTGTTGTGTGGTTTGAATGGAAAAGCAGGACACATTACCCTATCTAAGCTAAAAGCTATGTGGATTTCGTGATGCTCAACAACAGAAATTCCAGTTGCTGAATAAAATTATATCTTTAAACTGGAACCATGACAGGTATAACAATCATATCTTTGTTTATCAGTAACTTTACTCTAAATGTACTCTAGCCTCTTCCTCTTTCTTTTAAGCTGTAGCACAGATCTTCATACCAATTGTTGTCTAACTCAAACTAATAATATGTATCATGATGGAAGCAATAGATTTATTGACATCCAAGACTGCATTTGCCCCTTTAGCTGCTGCATCACACTATTTGCTCGTATTTGGTTAATAGTCTACTAATATACTTAAATTATTCTCAGATGAAGTGCTGCCATCCAGTTGTCCTAAATCCTGTATTTCTCTGTCTGACTTTGTGAACTTCTTCATACAATATTGTATTTGGCCCAAAATTGACCATATTAAGGTTTGTATTGAGTTGTTATTTTGCCCTCTAAAGTAGGCTTTGCAAATTCTGTGATACCTTGACTGCTTAAAATAATGCATGCTTATCCTCCACTTTGAAGTCCTTTTTGGGGTGCCCTTTTTATCAGCATACTTCTTGTACACTTCCCTTGCCTCTTCTGGGGCTTTATGGATCACTGGCCAGGTGTTCTGCAATGTTTTAACTCACTCAGCTAGTGAGACATGCTGGGGAGTGTGTTGAGGGAATTCTGGCATAGGAGCAAAGTTCAGGCTGATAGACACGCAGAGTGGCCTGAACCCCATGCTACTGTGGACAAAATTATTATAGGCTCTACAAATAGTAAGAGATCTGCTCAGTCATTTTGTTGATTATGTAGCAACTAAGTGTTCCAGCACCCCCTTCATATGTTCATGTTCACAAGCTTCATTAGTTTTGGGGTGGTGTGAGGAACTGAGCCCCTGGGAGGTCCCCAAAACTTTCAGAGACTCCTGCCAAAACTTAGATATAAATTGTATACCCTGATCTGAGATTATTCTCCCATGGAGCCTATACACATATTCTACAAAAAGTTTCATCAAGATTCATGTGGAGGGCATCTTGGGGCAAGACATAAAGTGTGCTTGTTTGAGAATAGGTTGGGGATGACCCAAATCACGGTGTTCCCCAAACTCTCCAGCAGCTCTACGATGAAATCTGTGGATATTTCTTTCCATGGGAAAGAAGGGTTAGTCACAGGTTGTAGCATCCCTGGGGTTTTGCCAGGGCATCTTTTTGCTGTGGCACATACTAGGCAGCTAGCCACATACTGCTCTATGCCTATTTTCATGTTTGGCCACCAGAATTGTTGCTTCATGAGGTGGAGGGTTTTTTACAAACCCAAAATGCCCCACAGTCTTTGTGTCTCCACTGTAAGACCAAAGTCTGCTGACTGGAGGGTACATAAAGCTTGGTTCCCATCCATGCTAAATTGTCTCTCAATAAGCTCACTTTTATGAAGCTCAAACCACTTGTCGCCCACTAAAGCACTCTTCAGTGCTTGCGTTAACTCGTCAGCCACTTGCACCTTCGGACTTTTCAGTGCTCTTGTGAGGGCAGGGTCTACTATCTGAGTGGATGGGATGATGGAGTTTATGATTTCTTCTCTGGTACTATTGTATTGGGGCATTCTGGATAGGGCGTCGGCTAGAAAAATTTTCCCCCTGGGGAAATAGCGGAGGGTAAAATTGAAGTGGTTGAAGTATTGAGCCCACCTCACTTATTTAGGGGATAATTTCTGGGGAGTCTTAAGCACTTCCAAATTTTTGTAGTCCATCCAAATCTCAAATAGGGCCTTGTTGCCTTCCAAAAACTGCCTCTAAGTAAGGAGTGTCCACTGCACAGTGTAAGCCTCCTTCTCCCATACAGCCCACTGGCATTCTGCTTTGGAGAGGTTTTGAGAGGTGTAGATACAAGGCTGCAATGCCCCTTGTTGGTTCTCTTGGACGAAAACCACTTCCACTGCTATATCACTGGTATTTGCCTGAATGACAAATAGTTTGTCCAGGTCAGGATGCTTAAGCACTTGTTCAACTACAAACAGTTGCTTCAGCTTTTCAAAAAGTACCTGACATTCCATTGTCCATTTTAGTGGCTGGCTCGGCTTGGGTTTGCCCCCCCCCCCATCTTGAAGAGGTTTGTGATGGGCAGAGCGATTTGGGCAAAGGCAGGAATGAATTGTCTGTAAAAGTTTGAGAAACCCAGGAAACTTTGTAGTTGCTTCCATGTGCAAGACGCTTCCCATTCAAGGATGGCTCGCAACTTCTCTGGGTCCATTTCCAATCTGTCATGAGAGATTTGGTATCCCAGGTAATCTAGTTTAGTTTTATAAAACTCAGACAGCTTCACATACAGGCTGCGCTGCATGGAATTTCTCAAGCACTGCCCTCACTAGATTTATGTGCTCTTCTATTGTCTCTGTATAAATCAAAATATTGTCTAGGTACACCAAAACCCCTTTGAACAAATGCTCATGTAAAGCTCATTTACCAATTACATGAATACAGTGGGGGCTCCTTTTAAAGCAAATGGGAAGACCCTGAATTGGAAACAGTCTAGCAGGCAATTGAAAGCAATCTTCTACTCATCCCTTTTTAAAATTTGTACTCAGTAGTAGGCTCCTCTCAGGTCCAATTTTGTGAAAAAAATCCCTTTGGCTAGCAGCCAAGTATGTCTTATCAGTGCCAAGGGTTACACATGCTCCACGCAAATCACATTTAACCCACAATAGTCCATGCATAATCTCAGGGAGCCGTCTTTCTTTCCCCATATAGCACAGGAACTGCCATATGTGACTTTGCTGGCTGAATAAACCCCCTAGCCAATTCTTATCGATAAAAGCCTGAAGTTCCTGCGTTGTGGCATGCCAATCTGCCAGGGAGTCCTCAAAATGTTGTCTCAAGGCTTGTATGAAGTGGTCAAAGTGATGCAACTCTTCAGCATTGTCATTGTGTAGGGCTGTGAGTCAGTCAGCCATATCTCCATCTAAGGCTAGGGTCATACAACATATCCTGGCCACATCGTCTGGAAAGAATACTCTATATTGCTCCGTATAGTGCCAAACTTGAGCCAGAAAGTTGGCCAGCTGCTTTAGGTTTCCATAATACTTCACCCCCAAGGGGGATGGTTTTGCGATCTCCTCTGACCAGAAGGACCGCTAATGCTAGTAGTGCAGCTGGTGCAGATAGCACAGCAGGAGCAGGTGCAGTGGCAGGTGCTGGTTGGGTAGCTGGTGCTACCAGAGCAATCAGTGCTTGGGCCGTCAGAGCCGGTGCTGCTGCTATGGATGCAGATGGGCTGGTTGCAGGAACTCTCTCCACTGGGGCAGGCCAGTCAAAGATCCTGAATTCCTGGAGCCTCCCCCTCAGATAGTCAAGTGCTTGGTCAAATGCTGCAGCTTGGGGTCCTCTCTCAGCTGATTCACCTAATCCAGGGCTCAGTGGGTTCGGCCCTGGGTGCCTCACATGATGTTGGCCCCCAAAGGCAACTCCTCTGGCTCCTCCATCCTCCCGACTCCCCATGACCATCAGGGTTTTGCTCCTCCTAGTGTGCCCTCCTGCCAGTCCTCTGGTATCAGTCTCCCTCCTGCCATCTTCGGACGGACATCGACTTCAAGCTTACCATCCCAGCCTCCCTGCTTTGGGCCCAGGGTTTTGGGCTGTCCCTTCACCTGTTATCTTCCATCCCTTCTGGTTCCTTTCCTTTGGTGTTTCTTTGGTGAGTTTCTCATTCCATTCTCATGGCTTCATCCTTGATCAGCCAGTCTGTTCCAGATTGATACCTCGGTTCCTGTCACACTGTCATGCCTCCCTCATACCTCCCCAATCCTATTCCCTACTTCCCCAATCTCCCCTCCCTTGCATTTTATGGCAGGGTGCCAGTGAAGTGGATTATGCTGAAGATGGCAGACCTGACCCCCTCGAAAAATGCTGTTAGTCCTGTAAAAGAAGAGAAGAAGAAAAAAAGAAAGGGTTAGGGTCCAATGGGGTTTGTCTGGGTATTTGTTGTGGAATTTTTGAAGGAGTTTTTGGGCTTGGACATACTTGACATCAACACATTCTATTTCTGAAGGAGGGAAGTCTTCCCAAGGAATTAAATATTGAACTTTCCCCCTGTGTTTACAAGAGTCTAACATTTCTTCAGCTTTGAAAAGTGGCTCCTCACTCCATTAGGATGGGGGCTGGAGGTGACTTCATTGTGGGGTAGGACTTTGTATCTATTCCTGAATTGCCTCAGGCCACCCCTTCAACCAACTCTTTAAAAGAGCGGGTCAGCCAATTATGAAATACCTAGCCAGTAGTAAGGAAAACTCTGGATGAGGCAAGGGAAGCATATAAAAAACAAGCCATCAAGAAACATGCAAAGCCAAAAGACTTCAAAGTTGGAGATGTCTGTCTATCCTCCAAGTACTTGCAATCCAGACAACCCTTCAAAAATTGTCCCTTTTCCCATAAAAAAGGATTGTTAACCCAGTGACTGTCAAGCTCCAACTATCAATAGCATTTAGACATGTACACCCAGTTTTTCATTGTAGCCTCTTAAAACTGGAAATCACATCTCCCCTATGACCAGAATCACAACCACCTCCTGATCCCATCATGACTGAGGGAGAGCAGCATTTTGAAGTTAAGGTCATATTAGACTTTCTCACATATCACGGACAAATCCAGTATTTAGTAGCGTGGAAGGACTTTCCTCCCTCAAAAACTAAATGGGTTGCTGCCAAACATATTAAAATAGCAAGGCTGCTTAAGAAATTCCAACACTATCCAGATAAACCTCAATGACCTTGCAACTAAATCTGCCTTTTTTGTGTGTTTCTCCCTCCCTTCCCTTTTTTTTACAGGACTAACATCTCTGTCAAAGGAGGCACAATGTCAGATCTGCCATTTTCGGTGTGGTGCTTTCCTGGCATCCTGCCATCAAAGGCTAGCAGAGAGAAGGAGACATTGGGGTGGAGCAAATGGGCAATTGACCTGCATGTGTACATGATGGGAAATTGGGAGGGGGGAACTGACAGGTTGATGAAGAGCAGGGATGCTCGAAACCAGTTTGTACCAGCACCCAAGGCCAAGCATCTTCAGAAAGAATGTAAATTACCCTAAACATCTCAGCATTCTTAAAACACCTAGGCAGACTCTTATTGGCTGCAAATAGACTGGTCATGGGGAGAGGGCTGGGATGTGGGGAAACTTTCTGTATCTTTTGAGTGCAGGAAATGTAGTTCTAGCCTGACTACTGCAACCAATGTATTTTAGCAAAAGAACCTATCACTTCAATCAAATGGCGTCAAAGGTCTTTCTTTCCTAAGGGATCAGACTGGGGCAGGTCTGACAATAGCTGAGCAGTGCAAAGTTTTTTTGGTACAGCCCTGACCAGCTTTATATGCTCCAGCATAGTTTCAGTGTAGATTAGAATGTCATCTAGGTAGACTAAAACTCCCTTATACAGATGTTCAGCAGGACTTCATTAATTAGTTGTATGAAAATGGTGGGTAGCCCTTGTAGTCCAAATGGGAGTACTCAGAAATGGAAACATCCCAATGGGCAATTGAAAACTGTTTTCCATTCATTCCTCTCTCTAATACACACTCTGTAGTACGCTTCTCAGAGGTCTAACTTGGTAAAAATCCTCTCCTTGGCTAAGTGAGCCAGCATATCTTTTATTAGTGGTAAGGGGTAGACGTTCTCAACGCAAATCACATTGTGCATGCAGTAATCCATGCACAGGCAGAGGGACCCATCCTTTTTCTCTCAGAACAGTACCAGGGCAGCCATTCACAATTTGGCTGGCTGGATAAAACCTTGTGCTAAGTTCTTATCTATAAAGGACCAGAATTCATCTAGTTCCCTTGGGGTCATGGAATATAGTTTTGGTTTGGGGAGTTTGGCTTTCAGCAATATTTCTATAGAACAGTCTGTAGGGTGATGAGGGGGAAATACATCTGAATCCTTTCCCCAAAAATCTATAAGTCCCAATATTCTTTGGTGATCTGTGGATCTGTTCTCACTCATTCTTGTGCCACAGGAGGCGGTGTGTGGCTACTTTTCTCTTCTATTTTTTCTTTTTCTTTTGGGTCATCCACAGCTACCTCTCACTGAATTATTTAATGCTCGCCTCCATGCCCAACCCAGTATTGGGCACATTGGGATTTTGGCTGGCTCCCTCTGCTCTCTCGTTACCCCGAAGGGCTTCTCCTCCCATTCTTCCTTCTTTCTGACCCCCAGTGACCATCTGAGCTTTGGTTGGTCATCAAAGGCCTCTGCTTCCTCCTCCAGTTCAGGATAATCTCCACTACTTTGGGGTCTTGAAGTGGCCTCTTCCCAAGCTTCCATCTATTCCTGCTCACTGTCATGAGTGGACATTCTGTGCAGGCCCCCATGGTAGATGTGTATCTCCAGGTTGACCGCTACTGCAGATCCAGCTTAATGTCAGGCTTGTCCCAACTTGAGCGTTTGGGAAAGAAAGACCCTCAACTCCATTTCTGAAGTAAAAGGCTTACATTTACTAAAGTCAAGCCATTATAGCATCAGCAAAACTGGATCTGAATATTCCCACACAAAGCCTGCAATTTTCCCTCTTCCCTGTTCCTCTCCCTTTGACCAGTCCATCAATGTCCAATGATATTTGAACTAGATGTTTGGGGAATGGCTTTGAGATTTGATGCCTCTTTGGTGAGTTTTGCATTCCATTCTCACAGCTCCATCGATCATCTGGTCTAATCCGGATTGACACCTCTGGTTCCTGTCATCCCCCCTCCTACCTCCCTAATCCTACTCAGAACCTTCCCAGTCTCTCTTCCCCTTGCATTTTATGGCAGGATGCCAGTGAAGTGAAGGATGCTGAAGATGGCAGACCTGACAATAGCCCTCAGAGAATTGGAGGTCATTGAGTTCACCCCACCACTCTGCGATGGTAAGGGAACTCCAATTAAACTCCCTAACACTGGGACAGAGAGCAGCAGCAGAATGGATAATGATCCCCTGGTAAGTTGCCCCATAATACCAATAACAATACCACTAGAACTATGATACCTTCATCAGGGTGCAGGGAGAATATAATCACCTTGTTGGAGTCAGGCTGTACCAGATGTCTGGTCAGCCCTAGCATAGTGGAGAAACTGGGAATGCATCTCAAGGAATGAAAAGTTCCCATAGCATTTAGCCAGCTGAATGGCTCAGTAGCAGTCCCCCCCCCCCACAGCTTTCATCACAGAACTGGTGGGGATGAAAATGGGACCCTATGAAGAGTTCATCAGTTTCATTGTAGCACCAGGCATGGACAGACCCTGGTACTAGACTTAGTCTGACTACTAAAATGGAATCCCTCTGTAAATTGGAGGAAGTAGATATTGAACATCGGGGAAAAATGGGTCAGGGGAGGGCTAACAGAAAAACCAGCATTGCACTGCTACCTGCCGCCCACTAAGAAGTGAAAGAAGAAAATGCCCTCTAATTCCCCAAGAGTATCATTATTTGCAGCCAGTTTTCAGTGTGTGAGATTCAGATATACTCCCTCCCCATCACTTTATGGACTGTTCCATAGAAATATTGTCGGGAGCAAAATTACTCAAGCCAAAGGTATACTCCATGACCCCAAGGGAACTACATGAACTCTGGTCCTTCATAGATAAAAATCTAGCATGGGCTTCATTCAACCAGCAAAATTACATATGGCAGCACCCATGCTATTTCAAAGAAAAAAGATGGATCCCTCCCTCTATGTATAGATCTAAGTATATTATGTCCACAGTATTTTGCTAGTCTACTAATTTAGTTACTTGGTCAAAGAATGAAATAAGATTGGTTTGGCATGATCTGTTTTTGACAAACCCGTGCTGGCTTCTATTTATAACTTTGTTTCTAGATGTTCGCAGATCTGTTTTTTGATTATCTTTTCCAGTATCTTCCCAGGTATTGATGTTAGGTTGGTTGGTCTGTAGTTTCCCGGGTTTGTTTGTTTTTCCTTTTTTGAAGATGAGAACTACATCAGTTCTTTTCCAATCCTCTGGTAGTTCCCCGGTGCTCCAGGATTTTTGAAAGATATAGTTTTGAAAGAAATATAAAGTTAGCTAAACAAATTAATGAAGGAAGTTCAAAGCAAAAATATCTTTTATCTGTGACAGCCCCTCAAGTACTGGAAGACTACTATCATATCATCCTTAGTCCTTTTCTTTGTTAGACTAGAAATACATAATTCCCTCAATTGTTCATCATATGGCTTAGCCTCCAGAACCCTTATCATTTTTGTTGCTCTTCTCTATACTCTTTCTAGGATCTCAACATCTTTTTTGGATCATGATGACCAGAATTGGATGCAGTATTCCAAGTGTGGTCTCACCAGAGCAGTATAAAGTGGTACTATCTCTTCACGTAATCTTGAGACTATCCCTCTGTTAATCCAGTTAAGGACTGCATTGGCTTTTTAGCAGCTGTAGCACAGTGCTGGCTTGTACATAAGTGCTGACCTGTAGGACACCTAGATCCCTCTCACAGTTACCACTGTTGAGCCAGGTACCACCTATTCCTGTGGTGGTGAACCTATGGCACGCATGCCACTGGCGGCACACAGAGCCGTCCCTGTGGGCGTGTGCGTCATTGCCACAGAAGCAGGCAGGGCCAAGCTGCTCCCATCCACCTCTCCATGTGTACCTGCACTCTTGCTCTCTTTCTCTCTGCACTGGGAGTCAGGGAGCAGCTGCAAGAGCTGGGTGGATCCGGGCTGGATGGTGGAGGCAGCTGCCAGCGTGAGTCCAGGTACGCCTGCAGAGTGATTTTGCAGATCGCCAGCAGCCCCATCCGGGTTCCGGAGGCCTGGAAAAGGCCTCTGCCATCCGGATCTATGGCGATTTTGCGCCCCTCCATGGCTGATCCAGGAGGTAGAGGCCTTTTCCAAGCCTCTGGAGCTCGGATCCATGGCCGCGGGATGATTTTGCGGTGGTAGGGCAATCTGTGTGGGGGGTGGGGGGAAACCTGCCCCACTTGTTCCACGGCCGCTTTTAGCCGAGGCGGATTGCAGCAACATTGGGCGTAATACGCAAGGCAGCAAACAGCTGCGTCATGCTGAAACCGGCCGTTTGCCACCTTTGGCCCAATGCTGCTGCTGTGAGGCCGCGGAACAAGCCGGGCGGCGGTAAGAAACCGGTATACCAGTTCCTTACCTCCGCCTAGCTTGTTCCACGGCCTCATGGCAGCAGCCTTGGGTGTGACACGCGAGGTGGCAAATGGCCATGATGCGCAAGGCAGCAAATGGCCGTGACCGGAGGCAAACAGCTGTGTCATGCCGAAACTGGCCGTTTGCCACCTCCTACCCAATGCCGCTGCCACGAGGCCATGGAACAAGCTGGGCGGAGGTAAGGAACTGGGTCAGGGCTCTGCAAGGGTTGGATCAGGGTTGCGGGAGAAAGGTGCTCTGCAATGGTTGGGTTGGATGCATGTGGGCTATTGCCTCGCTTTCTGTGCTGTGCTGGGCTGTGCTGGACTGGGCACAGATCTTCCATGCACTTCTTTCCCTGCGGACATCGGGAGCACCCACCCCGCGTACCGCTCATCCCGGGGCGGCTGCTGCTGTCCCGTGCTCTCCAGCCCGTTGTCGTCTAGCCGGGCGCACCATTTTGTCTCAATGGTATTGTGCTGGTCTGGGCTTTTGTGATTGAATTTTTCAGGGTTTCCCACGCTTCTTGGGTTGTTTTCCCCTTTAGATTTTCATCCATGGGATCTTTCCTAGGTTCTCTCTGAGTCTGTTAAAGTCGGCTCTTTTGAAGTTTAGGATATTGGTTGGATTGTTTTCTATTGCTAGTGTTTGCTTTATATTAAATTCCAGTATGACGTGGCTGCTTTCACCCAGGTTTCCGGCAATTTCAATTCCCTCTATCACTTCTTCTCTATTTGTAAGGATTAAGTCTAGTATAGCTTTGCGTCTAGTTCTCTTCTCCACCTCTTGGGTGACAAAGTTGTCAGCTAGGTTGGTTAGTTGTTTGATCTCCGGCTCACTGCAGAATTTGTCTCCCAGTTTATATCTGGATAGTTGAAGTCTCCCATTACTACTATGATATGTTTCCTGCATACATTTGTTAACTAGTTGGCAAAGAGTTCATCTATTTCTTCTGATTGGTTGGATGTCCTGTAATATACACCTATGGGTAATGTCACTTTTTTCTCTCTTTTATATTGACCCATATACATTCTGGAGAGATTTTGTCTTGGATCATGTGCATTTCTGCAGATATGTAGTGTTCTCTTACATATAGTGCAACTCCCCCTCCTCTTTTTGTAGACCTGTTTCTTTTGAACAATTTGTAACCAACTATCAGTCCATTCTATTCATGGGTTTCGTCCCACCAGGTTTCTGTTATGCCAACTATGTCATATCCACCCTCGTGTACTATTGCTTCTAGTTCACCCTGTTTGTTCCCGAAGCTTTGAGCGTTTGTATATAAGCATTTAAGGCTTTAATGCCTGTTGGTGGGTATGTTTCCTGTATCTCCTGATTGTTGTTTGAGTTTTTCTTTTTTGTCAACACTGGCTACCTTTTTGTTTGATTTGTTTTCTTGGGATTTGTGATTGGTTTTGGGTTCTAGAGGTTCTAGAGATTGGTCACCCTCCCCTCCTCAGTTTTAGTTTAAAGCCCTCCTGATGAGTTGGGCCAGTCTTTTTCCAAGTACATTTCTCCCTGTTTTCGTGAGATGTAGCCCTCGTGTAGGAAATTCAGTCCATGATCCAGGAAAGCAAAGTTTTCTTGGTGACACCAACCCTTTAGCCAGTGGTTTAATTCTAAATTTCGTTTTCCCCTTAGTGGGTGTTGGCCTTTCGTTGGGAGCACTGATGAGAGCACTACTTGTGCTCCTAGCTGCTTAACTTTGTTGCCTAGTTGTTTGTAGTCCCTCACTATTGCACTCAGGTTGTTTGTTTGTTTTTTTGGTTTTTTTTTCAATAAAATTTTTATTATTTTTATCATAAAAAAAACATCACAAATGTACCACAATGTTATATAAGAAAAACCCACATCCCCCNTTAATTAAAAACCTAAATTATATTCCACTACTCTATGCTTCTTTTGAATATAAACAATCCATCTTCTCCATATTGATAAAAATTGTTCATTTGAGTGATTCTTCAAATAAACTGAAATCTTTGCCATTTCAGCAAGGTGCGAAACTTTCAATCTCCAATCTTCCATTGTAGGTAAAATTTTACTCTTCCAATTTTGAGCGCACTCAGGTTGTTTGTTGTGTTGTTTGTCCCAATATGGTGGAGGAGAAAGGGGTAGTAATCTGTGGGCCTAATTATTTTGGTTAGGTTCTCAGCCACATCTTTGATTTTTGCTCCAGGGAGACAGCATACCTCCCTGGATTGTATGTCTGGTCTGCAGATGGCTGGTTCTGTTCCTTTAAGGATAGAATCTCCTATTTTCAACACTCTCCTTTCTTTTGTGGGGGGGCTGCAGTCTGGGGTGCTTTTCTGTTTGTCTCACATGTGTTTTTTGATGTGGCTTTTTAAGGGATATTTGAAGTTGTTTCTTTGCTAGGTGTCTGTGTGTCTTCTTTGAGGGGGAGATTGTGGTTCTATGTGTTTCCATCTAAGGGTTGAGTAGGTTTGGGCAGAAGGGGTTTGCTTGCTGCATGCTGTTTCTTTCTCTGAGTGTTGTGTTTCCCTCTGTGTGTGACATACCTCCATTTGTCTTCCTCCAAGGGTTTATCGGTAGGGTCAAATCCTCTGGGAGTTATTTGTTCATTGTTTGGTTCGGTTTGGGTGGAGCTTTCTTTCGTATGTTGGGGTTTGGCTAGAGTTGCCTCTAAGTTTCCAATCTTTTCCTGTAGTAGTTTGCATAATTTGCATCTGATGCATGTATAGTTTGGGTGTTCTTTGGACATCAGTACATACATGGAACATGTGTTGCATATCACAATAGTTTCAGTCGCCTGTTCCATGGTTTTGGTGTTTGATAGTTCCTCTTTTTGGTTGGTGGTTGTGCTTTGCTGTTGGCTTGTTTCTAGATTCCCTGTTTTGGGTAATTATGCCTATTTTGCTGTCCTTTTTTCCGGTCTGCAGAAGAGAAAGGGAAGAAAAGAAAAAAAACGTCGCCACCTGCTGGCCTTCCTGTTCACCGCTACTGCCTCGCCTCCAGCTGCAGGCTCCTGGTTCACAGAAGAGAGAAAAAAAAACACCGTTGCCTGCAGGCCTCCGGTTTGCTACTGCTGCCTCGCCACTGCCTGTGGGCCTCCAGGTTCACAGAAAAAAACCCAAAAAATCCGCCGTCACTTGTAGGCCTCTGGTTCGCCACTGCTGTCTTGCTGCCGCCTACAAGCCTCCCGGTTTGCTGTTACTGTCTCGCCGGCGCCTGTGGGCCTCCTGGTTCACAAAAGAAAGAAACAAAAACCAAAACCTCACCATTGCCTGCAGGCCTCTGGTTTGCTGCTGCTGCCTCGCTGCCACGTACAAGCCTCCCGGTTCACTGCTGCTGCCACCTGCCGTCTGTGGGCCTCCCGTTCTGCTGCTGCTGCCGCCTATCACCTCTGCACTGCACCCAGCCGCCTCACCGGTCCGCTGCTTCGTATTGCCTCATGTTGCCACCAGCCAGCTCCTTTTCGCTTCAGCCAGCCGTCTCACCGGTCCACTGCTTCATGCTGTTGTCAGCCGCTTCCTCTCCTCTGTTTGAGCTGCCGGTGCATCACGTGGTCCGGTTTGCTATGCTGGTCTCCACTTCGTTGGGCCGGGTTGGGTCGCTGGGCCTTTCAGGTGGGCCTTCGTTGGTCTGGAAGTCCTCCAGTGTCCCCTTGGTGATCCTGCGCAGCCACTCTGTTGGTTGGGGGGGATGCTCCGGTTCCTCTTCAATGGGCCTCCGATCTCTTGGATAGGCCTCTCGGGTGCAGTTGGGTTTCCCGCAGCCTGGGTGAAGTTTTGTGCAGAGCGTCCAGAGTTGAACTGCTTAGCTGTGCTCTCTGGCTCTCTCTCTTCCTTGTCATGAACTTTGATCTGAGGTTCAGTGTGCTGTTTTGGTATTCTGATGGTGGTGAGTTAATCCTATTATGTCCTAAAGGTCATGTCCTGCTTTCCTGGGACTGTGGCTGATGGATATGTCCTGTGTTGGATGGGTAAGGAGTTGCTGGTTCTAATCCTATCACTCTGCTATTGTTAGCTATCAGTTTTGCTCCAAGGGATTTCAAAAGATCCTGTCTTGAATGGGATTCTGCAGGCAGTATTTGCTCATGAAAGGGGCCTCAGACTTTCTGAATGGGATTATCAAATCTGCATTTCTACAGACCTCGCCTCTGCCAAGTTTCTGCTTGGGGCTATTAATATAAACTAAGTCTGCTTTTCTGCCTTTAAGATTCTTTGGGGAAATATAATCTGCCTTTTTAATATTCCCCAAAATATTTCTTTCTCGGGGGGGGGGGGGCTGACTTCCCACATTGGAAAACATATCCAATAACCTTTTTCCTCCTATTTTCCCCAAAACAGGTGGGTTGGGCTGAGAGAGATTAATTAGCCCGAAGTCACCCAGCTGCCTTTCATCCCCATCATTCTATATTAACGTATTTATGGTAAGAAGTTCGCTTACAGAGATGCTACTTAGCAGTAGGGAAAATAGTAGACAGGAGAAACAAGTCAAAAGATAACCTGTGTCTGCTTGGATGATAACAGATTTAAAAATAAAAAGAGGGTAGTGGGGTATGCATTGCAAACTGGCAATTTAAAGCATTCCAAGTATCCCTCTTTACAAGACTAATCTCACTTTGAGAGTATTGTACTACAGGATGAGAAACTGGAACTGGTGTGAGGACTACATGCCTTCCCAGGCTTTCTCCTGCACATTGGTGAGTATTATTGGGAGCATACACAAAGCCTTCTGCAAATGTCATAGACATATAAAAAGAATTAAAAAGTTAGGCATGACATACAATTAAAATTATTAAAAATAATTATATTATTATTAAAAAGCCAAGGGTTATGTGTCCTGCAATTCATAGGCATAGTGCCTGCAGCACCCCATGATGATGGAAAAAAATGACAACAAGCACGTGATGACAACACAGTGCAAGTTTTGCCCTTACATATTTGTATCTTGGCACCTAATGCAAGCACATAATTCATGTAGTACATTTATTTATTTATTTATATGATGCCATGACACACATTTTGTCATCTGTTTCCCCCACAAACTCCCAAAATGTCTATGTCTATGTTGAGATGTTACTAGGGATTCTGACACTGTAGCACGCAGAAGGAGAAAAAGTTTTAGGTACCTGGAACAAGAGGCATGAAGCTGTTATATAAGAGATGTAGTTGTTTCCCTCTTTCTTTCCATTTCCAGATTAGTTGACACTGAACATATTATTTTCTCACTGTTGGGAAAGGCATGCTGTTAATATATGTCATATTAAATACGTATTCCTTGCCTTTCATCAAATTAAGTTCCAGTACAGTTTTCATTTACTTGGCCTTTGAGGAACATACAGGGAACTACTCCAAGTAGTCATAAGGGCTAAGATAAAGAATGCAGGGACCAAGCTAAAAGCTAAATTAAAATGACATAATTGATATAATAGTTGATAAAATTAGTCTCCATGAACATAATTAAAAGTTACCATTGGTAGCAACCTCTGCAAAGGCTTTGTTGGCTACACCCAGGACCTTCCAGGCCCTAAATAACCTGGAATCTGGGTAAAAGGAGAGCCAACATGAGATAGCAAAATGAAATCGTATCCAGATATGCCATCATATTTCTCTGGATCTGCTGCAACTCTTATAAAGACCTTCTTATAAGGAAGCATCAAGAATAGGATAGAGTAGAGTAGAGTAGAGTAGAGTAGAGTAAAATAGAATTCTTTATTGGCCAAGAGTGATTGTACAAATAAGGAATTTATTCCTGGTGCATAAGCTCTCAGTGTACATACAAGCAACAAGTGATAAATCATGATCATAATTATAAAATACAATTATTATAAATCATAAGATACAACACTCAATCATAGGATACTAAATAAGCAAAGCATAAATCATAATAGGATACTAATAAAAGCAATCAACATAAATCATACGATACAAATAACAAAGTTATAAGCATAAGAATCTAAGGAAATAGGCAGTGGTGGGATTCAGCTGGTTCGCACTGGTTCGGGAGAACCGTTAGCTAAATTTACCTGAATTCGGAGAACCAACTGGCTTCTGGAAGTCCAGTCTAGGGCTCAGATGCCTCCCAGGTCTAGAACAGCCCACCGGAAGTGCATGGATACCACTTCTGGAAGTCCGTTCTAGGCCTCGGAGGCCTGGAGGAGGCCTCCCAGGCCTAGAACAGCCTACTGGAAGTGCATTGATGCCACTTCCGGAAGTCTGTTCTAGGCATCAGAGGCCTGGAGGAGGCCTCCCAGGCCTAGAACGGCCCACCAGAAGTGCACGATGCCACTTCCAGAAGTCCGTTCTAGGCATTGGAGGCCCAGACCTGCATCACATAATAGAACCAGTTGTTCAGGTATTTGAATCCCACCACTGGAAATAGGTAATAGGAAAGATGAAAAGATGAGAAAGATAATAGGTAGAATTAATTTGGAAAAAGATTGATTTATATTTTCAAAGTTATTTTGGATTACTTTGTGGTTTAAAGTCATTGTTGTTTGAATTAGTTGCAATATACTATATAGCTCCTCCTGTGAAGTATTTATGTTTTCTTGATATGTTCTTTCTACATGTCTCTGATCCATGATGGCCAAGAATTTGAGTTTTTCTCTTCCTTTCTTTTCTCTGCAAATAGCGTTAGAGTCCCAATTAAATAAATATTTGTAATCCAAATAGTTCAAAAAATTTTTTTTCCTGAAATTTATAATTCTCTCTTTGTCTACAGCCCACAGTATTGTCTTTTTTTGTCACAGCTGTTCTTTGTTGTTGAAGCTTTTAAGGTCACAAACACAGATTAGCTTTTCCCAGGTTTTGCCAAGTCTTATATTAAAGTCATAGCTGTCATAGTCTTCATCCACCACTAGGTGTCAGCAACTATTTGTTTTTCAATTTCCAAAATAAACAATTATCTTTAGAATGAGAGTATCAGGGCCCACTTCAAAAACTCATCCTAAGGAAGCAGAACTCTTGGAAGCAGTTTCTTCCAAAAAGAACTTTTATTAGGAGAAGCTGATAGCAGGCATACTAGACAGGATCTGAGGGTTTCCTGCTCAGATCAATAGGTTAAAAGTGTCCCAAGCAAACCCCACCCCAAAGTTCATCTGGCCAGTTCACATGGGCCAATCCCCAGGTGTTAAGTCCATTGTGGGAAAGAGCAGATAACGGCAGACTGTCTCAGGGTTGCAGCGATGTTTTGTCGGCTCTTCACACCTTCCCTTCCAAACTCAGAGATAAACCAGTTGTCGGAGGCACATTCCTTTCTTCTCCCCACTCCTTCTAGCTGACATCAAGGGAAGAGATAGTTCACAGAGGAAGTATGCAGAAACAGCAAAGTGTTACAGTGTAGCGATAGAGGAAATCAGAGTAATAACCCACAGTGCTTTTCCCCCGTCCCATCCAGGGCATGGCAGAACTGCTTTCAACTGCCCCCTCAGCTGTTTCCAATTTAAAGTACTCCCTTTGGCTTGCAAGAGGCCCCTGCAGTGTTTATGCAGCTGATTAACGAGGTGCTCCATGAGCACCTGTATAAGGGAGTTTTGGTGTGTGCTTACACTGCCAAAAAATTATCAGAAACTGAAGAGCATTGGGCAGTCTGGGAGAAGGAAGGGCATGGACTGCTGGGTGGGTGTGGCCAGCTCGACGTCACTCACATCAGGGGCATCTGTGCGGGCCTGAGCAGGACTGGGGTAGATCTGAGGGTCTCCAGCAGAGGAGTGGGTGGGACCGGGGCGAACGCCGGGGCATGGTCCACTGAAGGAGCTTCACTGAGCCTCAGGCCATGCAGGGGGCCCCTGGACGGTGGCACGGACTGCCTGGAGCCCTAGGCAGTGGAGGTCAAGCGCCCAGCCCAGCCCTTGAGCTCCTACGGCACCAGGACCCCACAGCCCTGCCTACCCTAGCTGCACTTCCCTGAGGGGGTGCCCAGCTGCATTTACCTCCTCCTCAAGGCTACTGCTTCTGTGCTCGCTCTCCTTGGTCAGGTTGCTCATGGTGGGTGCAGGAGGGAAAAGTGCATGGGTCAGAGGGAGGCCCACTCCCTCTCCATGCGAGGAGACCTGGCTTTGTAACCAAAGCATCCTCAGCAATAGGATAGGAGACCACCAGGGGATGGCAAAAGGGCAACAGGACTGCTGGTGGCCAAGTGCTAAGGCAGGACTTCCCTCAGACCCTCCCTCCCTCTTATTCCAATCTTCCTTCCTTCCTTCCTTCCTTCCTTCCTTCCTTCCTCCCTCCCTCCCTCCCTCCCTCCCTCCCCTCCTTCCCTGCCTCCCTCCTTTTCATTCCCATCTCCTTTCCTTTCCTTCCCTTCCCTTCCCTGCCTCCCTCCTTCCCTGCCTCCCTCCTTTTCATTCCCATCTCCCTTCTTCCTGTTTCCCTCCCCTCCTTCCTTCCTTCCTTCCCTCCCTCCCTCCCTCTGTGCCCAGGAAGGGATGAGGGGAGGGGGAGAGGTTGGCAGCGCTTCTCTCAAAGAGTAAGAGAGTTGGAAGAGACCTTTGAGGTCTTTTTTCCAACCCCCTGCTCAAACAGGGGACTTATACCATTCCAGACAATGGAATATCCAATCTCTACTTAAAAGCCTCCAATGATGGAGTACCCACAACTTCTGAAGGCAAGCCTTTTCACTGGTTAGTTCTTTTCACAAGTCCTTAGTTCTAGGCTGGTTTTCTTCTTGATTAGTTTCTATCTATTATTGCCTTCTGATGCTTTGGAAAATAGGTTGACCCCTTCTTCTCTGTGGCAGCCATCAAATATTAGAACATTGTTCTACCCCTAGTCCTTTTTACTAAGCTAGACACACCCAATTCCCACAAACATTTGTCATATGTTTTAGCCTCCAGCCCCCTAATCATCTATGTTTACCATCCATTTAGAACAGATGGTCCCCCTGGTTTGGTTTATAGAACAGTGGCCATGAGCAGAGCCTTCTCAGAGACAGCACCCCAATTATAGAACTTTCTTCCAAGGAAAATATGAACAGTGCATCCTCACCCATTTAGTGGAAACTCCAAACACTGTTCAGCTAGGCATATGTAGAACAACACCACATTTTATGGTCAAACAGCACTAAGTAAATTACTACTAATATTTTTCTTTCTTAAAATACATACCTTTAATATTATTTTAAGAAGTGCTAGTGATGCTTTACAATAGCTGTCTTTGGGAGTTTTTTTGTAAACCATCCTGGATTTCTCAAACATTTAATTTCGAAATAGATGTTGATTTAATAAATTAGGCAGAAGAAACAAATGTTTAAATACATCTAAATTCCACAGACCTACTGCCTCCTAGGCACATACTGCAGAGAAAATAAGGCATTGCATTTCTAGCCAGCATAGCCACAGGATTATGGGAACTAGGGCTTTTCAACGTTGGCACCTGGCAAGTGGTACGCATACGACGGGTTGAACAGCACTGTAAAACAAAATGTAAAAAAAAGTGTAAATGTGGATGAGGTGAAGCAGCAGTGCTGCACAGGCTTGTGGGAAAGTCAGCTGGAACTGCATGTTGCCTGGGTCCTGCTGAGAGCCCAGGATCAGTACGTGCAGCTCCAGCTGATTGGGGGTGGCAGGCAGTCACCCGTGCAATCTTCAGGCAGAGATTCAGCTGGAGCTGCGAGAGGCATTGCCTGGGTCCTGCTGAATGGGAGAGAAGAGATGCTATTGAAGGGTGTGTGGGAAGAGATGCTATTGAAGGGTGTGTGGGAAGAGATGATATTGAAGGGGGTAGGGGAAGAGATGATATTGACGGTGGTGGGGGAAGTGTGTGTGTGTCTGTGTGAGACAGAGAGAGAGATCCCCTTTTTGTAAGTTTGCTTACTCTGCAACGCTTTCCTTTCCCCACACTTTTGCTTCCTTGCTGGCTCAATCTCTCTTTCTCTCTGCCGATCCAGGCGGCAGAAGCATTTTCGAAGCCTCTGGAGCTCGCATCCATGGCCGTAGGGCGATTTTAGGGCGTGCCAGTGGCCCGATCTGGGCACTGGAGGTCTGGAAAATGCTTCTGCCGCCCAAATGTAGGGTTGCAGAGCAATTTTGCTCCCCCCATGGCCAATCTGGGTGGCAGAAGCATTTTCCAAGCCTCTGGAGCTTGCATCCATGGCCGTGGGGCGATTTTACGGTGCGCCAGCGGCCCGATCTGGGCGCCGGAGGCCTGGAAAATGCAGCAGGGGGGACGGTGGCAGTGCGATCTGTGCGGCGGGTGGGGGGAACAGTGACGGCAGCATGATTTGCACAGCGGGTGGGGGAGCGGCATGCGATCCATGCAGCGGGGGAACGGCGGCAGCAGCGCAATCTACGTGGCAGGTGGGGGATTTCATGCCTCCCCCACGGCTGATTCAGGCGGCAGAGGCCTTTTCCAGGCCTCCAGAGCCCGGATCGGGCCGCCACAAAAATCGCTCTGGAGGCTTACCTGGACTCATGCTGGCAACTGCCTCCACCATCCAGCCCAGATCCGCCCAGCTGTTGCAGTTGCTCCCTGGCTCTCAGTGCAGAGAGAAAGAGAGCCAAGAACGCAGGCACACATGGAGTGGCGGAGGGGAGCAGTCTGGCCCCGCCTCCCTCCAGGGCGATGGTGCGCATGCTCACAGGGATGGCTCTACGTGCCGCCCATGGCACACATGCCATAGGTTCACCACCATGGCCCTAGGCCCTCCTTACTTGGAGGCACTTTTTGGAAGGGAGTAAAATCCCTTTCTAAGTATGGACTGATCATAAAAACTTAGAAGCTCTCAAAACGCCCAGGAAGCTGTCGCCTAAACAAGAATGGTGGGCCCATTACTTCCACCAATTCAATTTTACTCTCCACTACTTGCCAGGAGGGAAGAACTTCTTAGCTGACGCCCTATCCAGAATGTCACAATATAATAGCTCCAAGGCTGATGTTGTAAAACCTTTATTACCAGTACAGCAACTAGCGGCCCCAGTGGTCACAAGGTTACAAAAGAGAAGCTCCATACTATTGGACAATGCTGCCTCAACTGCGTTCAAAAAGCTTTACAGAAAGATGAGTGGTTTTCAAAGCATAAAAATCTCTGCTCAATGCAGGATGGATTAGCATGGGTGGAAAACTCTATGTCCCTGCACTCAAAGATTAAAAACTATGCAAGTTTCCCATGACTCAAAACTTGCAGGACACTTTGGATTTGTGAAGCCCCTACCCTTGATAAAAAGGCAATTCTGGTGGCCATTGTTGAAAAAGGAGATCGAAGGTTATGTGGCCAGGTGCCCTACCTGCATGGCAGTGAAGCGAAGGCAAGGGAAACCCCCTGGTCTTTTGCAGCCAGTAGCGAGCCCTTCAGCACCCTGGAGAGATATTTTATGGACTTTATTGTGAAACTGCGGGAGAGTTCATGCAATACAGTTATCTGGGTTGTAACTGACATTCTCCAAGCAAATCTATTTCGTTCCATGCCAAAAGATTCCAACTGCTAAAATCTTAGCTAAAATGTTCCTTCAACACATTTACCGGTTGCATGGAGCCCCTCAACGCATAATATCAGACAGGGGTGTACAGTTTACTTCAAAGTTCTGGAAGGCCTTTTTGGATCTGTTGGGCACAGAACAAGGGTTGAGTTCTAGTCATTACCCTCAAACGAATGGGGGAACAGAATGAACAAACTCAGTTCTACAGTAGAGCAGTAACTTAGGTGCTTCATCAATTACCAGCAATACAATTGGACTGACCTCTTGCCCTTTGCTGAGGTGGCATATAACAATGCTGTTCACTCCAGCACCGGGTACACCCCCTTTCAAGTCACCACAGGATAGTGTTCAGCCCTATGCCCGAATTACCTACCAGTCAGCCCACCATCCCTTCCTTAAGGAATGGATGGATCAGTTGCAAAGTACCTGGCCAATAGTCAGAAAAGCCCTAGAAGCCAGGGATGCTTATAAAGCTCAAGCAGATAAAAGGACAAGGGAACCCAAACCTTTTCACATTGGGAACAAAATCTATTTATCCACTAGGCTTCTGCAATCACTGCAACCTTCCAAGAAATTAGGACCCAAGTTTGTAGGTCCATTCCCAATCAAGCGCATCATCAATCCAATTACTGAGGAACTGGAACTTCCTAAGACTTTGAGGCAGATTTACCACGTGTTTCATTGTAGCTTGCTGAAGCCTGAGATAACCTCAACTTTAAGGCCAAAAGCACCTCCTACACCAGGGGTCCTCAACCTATGGTCCGTGGCCTGGTACCGGGTCATGGCCTGTTAGCCACCAGGCCCTGGGAATAGCTGGCAAGGCCCGCCCTCATTTGTGCATGCGTGGGGACACTAGCATCGCCACCAGCGTGCCCCGTTTGCGCATGCGTGTGGGTGCCAGCATGCATGCCATGGGTGTGTGTGGCCTGTTTGCGCATGCGTGTGCACACTTGTGCTGCTTTTGTGCATGCACCCATTTGTGCATGTGTGCACGGCCCGCATTCGTGTGCACATTTCCCTGCTACTCCCTTTCCTTCTGGGCCGCCAAGCCAGAAAGGTTGGAGAACTCTGTCCTACACCACAATCCATTATGGTGGAAGGTGAACAACACTTTGAGATTAAAGAAATCCTGGACGCACGTAAGCATTATGGGGCTGTCCAATATTTGGTAGCCTGGAAAGATTTACCAGCTTCCCCAAAATGAATGGGTTTGTGTAAAGCATGTTAGGGCCCTAAAGCTACTTAAACACTTCCACTAACACTATTTTGATAAACCCTGCTAACTGTCTATTTTTCTTTTCTCATTTTCTTATTTTGTCTCTCCTGCAGGTGGATCTTTCATTTTTTTTTAGGGGGGCAGAGAGGAAGAAATGTACCCTGGGCCATCTGCCTTATCTCTGCACTGGGGGGAGGAGATCGAGAGGTTGAGAGGAAATCAAAATCCTGAGAATGGTGCCTGGGAGCTATGCTTATCAATCTTGTTTTCATAACAACTTCACACCTGAGGATTGGATGAAATCAAACTGGACATTTGGCGGTTGTGGTGTGGTCTGTTAGGGATGCTTTAGTGTAACGTTTCATGCAGAAATATGCTAGATCTTGCTTTGCTTTCTTGCTGTCACTGTCTCTCAATAAAAGTTCCTTTTGAGATGATGCCTATTTCAAGAGTTCTGCTTTCTTGGGAGGACTAGCTGAGGCAAGACTTTACATTCAGCAAGGTGCCCTGTCAAAGATGGTGGATCTGACATGCTGCCCCCTTGACAAGGACATCAGTCCTGCAAAACACACAGAAAGACACAACACACACAGAGAGAAACATGGTTATTTTGGTTTATCAGGATATTGGTTATGGAAGCATTTGAGGAGTTATGCCACTTTAGCATGCTTAAGATCTACCCATTCTGTTTCAGAGGTAGGAAAGTCTTTTCACAAAACTAAATACTGGAGCTTTCCTCAATGTTTGGGAGTCTAAAATATCCTGAGTCTCAAAATGCTGCTCCCCCTTGATCATGAGTGGCTCGGGCAATGGAGGAGGCATTGGGAGCAGAGGGGACAGATTTTCCAATTTAACTAGGCTGCAATAGAAAACTGGGTGAATGCACCTAAGGAATTTTGGCAGTTTGAGTTCATGATCCTTTTGATGAGGAAAGGGCCAACATACCTTGGTTCTAGATTTTTGAAAGGTTGTTTTGATTGCGGGTATTTTATGAGAGGTAGACCCAGTCTCCTATTTTAAAGTCATTGGGCTTCATCCATTTTCTATCTGCCTTTTTTTTTATAAGCTTCTCTTTCCTCCTCCAATGATTTTCTGACCACCGGCCAGGTATTTTGCAACCGGGCCACCTAGTCCTTCAAAGATGTAATGGGGTAGTGCTGGCCAAGGGCAACTCAGGCATGGGCACAAAGTCCTGTTCCATAGCCATCTTGAAAGGGGTAAACCTGGTGCTACTATGTACTGAGTTATTATAGGCCACTTCAGCAAATGGAGGAGGTCTGTCCAATTGTTCTGCTGGTAATTTATGTAACATCTCAGGTATTATTCTAGAATCCCATTTGTACGTAAGTTCACACCACCACCACCCCCCCCCATTTGTTTCTAGATGGTGACTGGAAATTCCAAGAAGTTTTAAAAACTCCTGCCAGAATTTTGAGGTGAATTGCATTCCATAGTTGGAGATTATTTGTTGCAGAGTGCCGTGCAGTTTGTAGATGTGGTTGATGAACAACTTAGACAAGGTGTGAATGGACTTGCTTAGAGAACAAATCAGTGATCACCCAGGTTACAGTATTTCCAAAGCTTTCTGATAGTTCTATTCTGAAGTCCATAGAAATTTCCTTCCAGGGGGTGTTAGGCTCCGCCACTGGCTGGAGGAGTCCTGATATTTTTCCCCGCCACTAAAGCACAAACCGGGCAGCTGGCCACATAACTTTGAATGTCCTTTTTAAGTGATGACCACGAAAATTGGTGCTTAATTAAGTGTAACATTTTTACAAAGCCAAAATGTCCTGCAGTTTTGAGTCATGGCTTTTCTACAGGATTAGCAATCTTTGGGTTAAAGAAATGCCAAGAATGCCAGTTGAAAGCCTGGGACAATGCCAGCCTCCCAAGGTGGTCTGCTGGGAATGTCTGCCAGAATAAAGAGCCTGTTCCCTAAACAAAAAGGAATGCAAGTGATTGGACAGTGAATAACAACTATGGGCAGGCCAAGGGAGAAAAGGAAATTTAACTATGCTTTTTGCGCACAAAAATACTAGAGCTGGCTTCGCTTTTCTTCTCTAACCATTTAATCTCCAGTAAAATGTACTCTTGGTTAAACAGTGGCCCAAGAGTTTTTTTTTGCTAGCTAAATGAATGGGACAGTTGACAGATTCACTTAACAACTGTGGCAGGGAAGGTTGTAAAATGGGGCAAAATTCACTTAATAAATGTTTCACTTAGCAACAGAAATTTTGGGCTCAGTTGTGGTTGTAAGTCAAGGACTAACTGTAATCTAATCAGAATAGAGCTGGAAGGGACCTTGGAGGTATTCTAGTCCAACCCCCTGCTCAAGCAGTAGACTCTATATCAAGTATCTTAAGCATCTTTTCAGTATGCTTAAGAAAAGCTACGTAAATGGGATTCTTGCACTGAGCTATCTCTGAATTTCAATGGCTCTGGCTAACTCTAGGGTTCTATGAACATGAGTTTTTTAGTAATAGACGTAATTTCTGAAATTTATTTTTTCTCTTTTTCACATATTTGAACTATCCATCACCCTCAGAGAGGGACACTAGGTGATTACAACAAAATATTACAATATAAAAACAGTATATAAAATAAAAAAAAAATAGAATGAGACAAGGAAGGTAAAACATTGTTAAAATTAATTAAAAAGTGCACATTCATCATAGAATGTATTGCTATATTGAGCTTATTATTTCTACCCCATTTTTAAAATGTAAAAATAATGAAATTAATAACACTGAAACAACTGTGCAATTAATATAGGGCAAAAAATAATTTCTGAAAAAAGCATTGAAATTTTCATTTGTGCTTGAGAAGATTTGCGTATCAACTTGTCACTATATTTGTTAATCTCACAGACACACATTTAAGTTGGATGTAGCCACTTTTCAAGCTAAAGCCTTTGAAGTCTGCACCCCCAAAAGCAAGAAAGGTTAAGGCAAGTGGTATATTGCAAACACCTGAAAAATAATTTCATTTATATTAATTTACATTAACTTAATTAAGATTATTGCTCCTCAGGTATTTAACACTAAAGCAGGGATGTCAAACTGCCGAGCTGTGGGCTGGATGCATCATGGCAAAACCGCGCCCACCCCATTACCGGCAATGGAAAAAAAAGTTGCTATACGTCACAACACGTCATGTGACGTTGCGAGTTTGACACCCCTGCACTAAAGTATAATTCACCAACTTTTGGAGGAGCTCTGTGGATACCCTACAAAGCTTTGAAGACTCAAGCTGGGCACAGTGTGATTTTAGCAGTTTAAGAGAATCAGTTGTCATGATTCCGACAGATGAAACTCTTCAAAAGAACTTCGAGGCATTGTTTACCTTAAAGAATCTTTTATTCGAGAAACAAAAGTATTGGCACTACATAATTAAAGCCAAAAACTGAATTCCCCTCCCCTGGGCACAAAGTAGCAAAGCACAATTCCCTCCTCCAATTAACAGTCATAAATCACATTCCCCAATTAGCTTGAAGCATGGGCTTTCTCCCCAGCTGTCCAGCCCACCAAATCTTTATCAACATTGGACGCAATAACCTTGGACTCACGGCTGAGTTATTATTGTTATGACTAACTGTACTCTCATCCACATCCCCCCTCCCATTCAACTAACTCTAAAAGCAAAAGGGAACAGATGGCTACATTTCCATCTGTTGTCAAAGCAAGAACATCCGATGTTAGCAGCGTTGACATCCGGCCCCCCCTTACAAAAAGGACTAATCCTGTAATGTAAACAAAAACACATGTTAGGGATTGCCTCTTGGTTTATTAGGGTGTTTCTTATAGAACCTATTAATGAGTCTGTCAGCTTTTACATCACTAGATTTCACCCAGGTGGCCTCAGACAATGAATATCCCTTCCATTGCACTAAGTACTACAATTTCCCCTTAAAAATTCTAGAATCAAGAATGCATTTTACTTCGTAGTGAGTCTGTCCTGCCACCACGAGGGGTCCGAGTGCCTTCTTAGGGGGAAGTCTTAAGGTGGAACCCTGAAAAGGTTTCAAGAGGTTACAATGGAAAACAGGGTGAACTTTTCCTAAGAGCCTAGGAAGTTTTAATTCCACCATGACTGGGTTAATGATCTTTACAATGGGGAAGGGTCCTAAGTACTTCGGTCCTAACTTCTTACTAGGTAACTTAAGCCAAAAATATTTAGTTGACAAATAAACCTTTTCCCCAACTTGAAATGTTCTTTGAGGAGCCCTTTTTTATCTGCCTGTTTTTTGTATGTCTCAGAATCCTTTTTCAAAGCAGTTTTCACGGTTCTCCAAACTTCTTCCCATCCCCTCACCCATTGATCAAAAGTCTGGGAAGCGGAGGGCGCTTGGGGGTATTCAGGTATCGGGCTGAATTCTTTTCCTGTGGCCACTTTAAAAGGTGTGAAGCTGGTGTTGCTGTGAACAGAGTTATTGTAAGCCACCTCTGCGAAAGGGAGGAGGTCAGTCCAGTTCGTTTGTTCATAATCCACATAGCATCGGAGATACTGCTCCATCATTGAGTTTGCAGATTCAGCCGCCCCATTGATAGACGGGTGAAAAGCTGATGATAGTCCTTGAGATGAGCCAATTAGTTTAAGAAAACTCCTCCAAAACTTAGCTGTGAACTGCACCCCCGTCAGAGATTATTCATTTAGGTGTGCCATACAGTCTGTAGATGTGTTTCAGGAACATTTTGGTTAGTCGTTGGGTGGACAGGAGCTCTTTGCAGGCAATGAAGTGAGCCTGCTTTGAGAACAGATCTATCACAGTCCAGATGACTGTATTTCTCCTACTTTCAGGTAGATCTACTATAAAATCCATAGCAATTTCTTCCCATGGTTGGGAAGGGTCTGCCACCGGTTGCAATAACCCAAGGGATTTCCCCGGAATTCTTTTCATGGTGGCACATACAGCACAACTCCGGACATAGTTTTCTACGTCCCATTTAAATCCTGGCCACCAGAATTGACGGCGGATGAGGTATAGTGTTTTTAAATATCCAAAGTGCCCAGCCTGTTTTACGTCATGGCCGTGTGGAATGCGTTAAGGTGGAGGGTCTCTGGCAAATATAGTTTTCCATCTTTGTAAGCCAAACCATCCCTGCATGTTAAGGAGGTTTGATTGTCCTTGAACCATTGGTCGGTGAGGAGCTCTTGTTTTATTTTCTTTGCCCCAGAGTCATTGGGATTAGGAGCTCTTGGAGGTGGGACTCTGCATGGTGTAAGTTGAGAAGCAGTTTGTGGATTGGAGATAATTGCCTCATTAACCTCTTTACACTGGCTTTTGTACTGGGGCAGTCTGGATAGAGCCTCAGCTAAGAAGTTTTTTTCTCCCGGTATGTACTTTAGGGTGAAGTTAAAATGATTAAAGTACTGCGCCCATCGTACTTGTTTCAGGGACAATTTGTGGGGAGTCTTTAGTGCGTCTAGGTTTTTGTGATCAGTCCATACCTCGAAAGGCACCTTATTCCCCTCTAGATAGTGTCACCAGTTTAATAGAGCCCAGCGAATTGCGAAAGCTTCCTTTTCCCACACAGCCCACCTCATCTCGCAGTCAGTTAATTTTTTCAAGGTGTAGGCGCAGGGTTGTAGGGTCCCATCCTGGTTCTTTTGCAGTTGCACAGCTCCGACTGCCATGTCACTGGCATCAGCTTGAATCACAAAGGGCTTCCCTGGGAAAGGATGTTTTAAGACCGGTTCGACCGCAAACAGTCTTTTAAAAATTTCAAAAGTGGTTTGACAGTTCATAGTCCATGCTAGTGGTTGGCCCGGATGCAGCTTTCCTCCCCCTTTCCCTGTTTTTAGTAATTCCGTGAGGGGCAGGGCAATTTCAACAAAGGAGGAGATGAATTGACGGTAGAAGTTGGCGAATCCCAGAAAACTCTGGAGCTGTTTGCTAGTCTTTGGGGGCTACCATTCAATTACGGCTTTCACTTTGGTCGGGTCCATTTCAATGCCCTTGCTGGAAATTCTGTAGCCATGATAATCCAGTTGGGTCTGGTGAAACTCACACTTTGATAGTTTAACATAAAGTTTGGCGTTGAAAAGTTTCTTTAGCACTACTCTCACTAGTTTTACGTGGTCAGCCATATTCATGCTGTATATCAGGATGTCATCAAGTACACCAAAACTCCTTTGTATAAATGGTCATGTAGTACCTGATTAATCAGCTGCATGAAGACAGCTGGGGCCCTTGCAGTCCAAAAGGCATGACTTTAAATTGGTAGCTTCCCATGAGACAGTTAAAAGCAGTCTTCCACTCATCTCCCTCCTTTATCCTCACACAATAATAAGCCTCTCTCAAGCCCAACTTAGTGAAGACCCTCCCCTTTGCCAGGTGGGTCAGTAAGTCCTTCAGGAGGGGGAAGGGGTATTTGTTTTCCATGCTCAGCATGTTCAGACCTTTATAATCTATGCAGAGCTGAAGCAACCCATCTTTTTTTTCTTTAAATAACACCGGGGCTCCCATAGCAGACTTGGCCCATTCGATAAATCCCCTCGCTAAGTTTTTGTCACATACCACTGCATCTCCTCCATTTCAAGGGGGGACATAGCATACATTCTCAGTCATGAGAGTTTGGCTCCCGGTAACAGTTCGATAGAGCAATCATTGGGTCGGTTGGAAGGCAGGGTGTCACATTCCTTCTCACTAAATGCCTCTGCTAGGTTCCGGTATTCACTGGGGATGAGTGGCTCACCTGGTTGACATAAGGCTGCCATGTGCGCTAGCTCATTGGGTGAGCTAAAGTCTCCTGTAATGTCCATCGAGTTAAGGAGGGGCTTGGGTCCTATAGGTAACCTCACAGTCCTCATTCCCTTCTACCACTAGATAAACGGCTTCCATTTGTCCAACCAGGCTAGCCCTAGGATCACAGCCTCAGTCATTTTCGGAGCCACCATGAAACAAATGAACTCCCAGTGCTCACCTATTTCTAAGCATAGGGGTTCAGTCAATTGCGTGACTAAAGTTCCTCCCATTAGGGAGCCATTGGCTTGCTCAAACCTCACAGATTTGGAGAGCAGCCTTGCTCGTGTGCCCATTTTCAGGGCAAGTGACAAGCTAATAATGCACCAGGAGCATCCGGAATCAACTAGTACTTTTAAATCTACCTGTGCCCCCGTCTTAGGGAGTATGAGTTTGGCAGGTAGTGAGAAAGGTGGGACTTGTCAACTCACCATCGGGTGTTCTCTCCTTCGTCGTTGAGGGTAGAGCGGTGGCAGGTCTGGCTTGGGTCTCAGCACTCTCCTGCGTGGGGGATGTGACTTGGGTAACGGGTTCCTGCACAATCCAGTTGAGTTTCTCTTTTGTCGGCTGCTGGGCTGGTTTCTTCCTTGCTGGTGGTCCCGGTCTATTCTGCTGCTGAGGGTAAGGGACTGGGTAACTCGCTTCTCGATGTCCTTGTTGTCCACATATGAAACACTTGATCGGTGGGCCAGCAGGTAGGCTGGGATTTTTAGTAGCCGCAGCGGTTGGAGGCTTTCGGGGGGTGGCTGTTGTTTCGGTTGATTTGGCCTCGATTCGGCTTCTTGTGGGGGTGGCTTCTTATAGCTGAACATCTAATCTTACTGCTGCCTGGTACCATTCTTGCAGCTGATCAGGGACTGCTCGATAAATGCAGGCCTGGGAGAGGTGATCATCTAGTCCCTCCTTGAAGTGATGGACTAGGGATTGCTCGGGCCACCTCTCTATTCGACTGGCAATCTTGTGAAACTCTCGTACGTATTCCAGTGCAGGCCTGCCGGCTTGTTTTATTTTGTGGACTTGTTCCTCTGCTTTGAGGGCAATGGATGGTCCTCGAACCTCGCTCTAAGTCCTAGGAGGAAGAGATGGGGGTCTACCAACTTGGGTGCTTGCTTATTATATAAATTGTTCAGCCACTCAGATGCTTCCCCTTCCAAGCTGGACACAATTACATCGACCATAGTGGCTGGGTTCAGATAGAAATAGACACAGTGGTTCAAGTGAGAGTGCACCTGATTAAGGAAAAAGATCAGCTTCTCCAGGTCCCCATCGAAGGTGGCTCTAAGAGATGGCGCCATCAGTGGTTGCTGGCCTCCCCACTGTGGATGTTGCATCCCCAACTGTTGCTGCCCCCCCTGCAGCTGATGCATCCCCAGTTGCTGTAAGCCTCCTAGTGGTTGTTGCACGCCCGGGGGCTGTTGCCACCCCCATGGCTGTTGCTGCATTGCCAGCAGCTGTGGCATCCCCAATTGCTGTACAATGCCCACCAGTCTTAGTAGCTGTTGTAATGGCACCCCCAGTTGCTGCAGGCCCCCCAGCGGTTGCTGCATGGGCAGGGGCTGCTGTCATCCCCACTGCTGCTGGCCTGTGGGGGGGTTGTGGTGCCTCCAGTTGCTGCAGGCCCCCTGCGGCCCTGGAGGTGATTGTCATGGTTCTGACAGATGAAACTCTTCAAAAGAACTTCGAGGCATTGTTTACCTTAAAGAATCTTTTATTCGAGAAGCAAAGTATCGGCACTACATAATTAAAGCCAAAAACTGAATTCCCCTCCCCTGGGCACAAAGTAGCAAAGTACAATTCCCTCTTCCAATTAACAGTCATAAATCACATTCCCCAATTAGCTTGAGGCGCAGGCTTTCTCCCCAGCTCTCCAGCACACCAAATCTTTATCAGCTCTGGGTGCAATAACCTTGATTCCCACGGCTGAGTTATTATTGTTATGACTAACTGGACTCTCATCCACATCCCCTCTCCCAGCATTGTCTAACTCTAAAAGCGAAAGAGAAAAGATGGCTACATTTCCATCTGTTGTCAAAGCAAGAACATCTGATGTTAGCAGCATTGACACCATTGCTGTAAGGGCCCCGGGCTGAGTGGCCGGTAAGTGCGTCGATCCATGGTTTGGCTGTCCTGGTGACGGCTCAGGCTCTTATCTCATTGGTGGTGATCTGGGCTTTTGGAGGGGCGGTGACTGGAGCTGTCTCTCCCCATGGGGCTGGAGGCCATGGTTGTTGGCTTCGAGGACAGGGAGGCTGCCTGATCTGCACAGGTGGGATTGGGGGTTCCCCTTGGCAGGAGTTGGCGGCTGCCTCATCAATCATCATGATTGCTCGCATAGGGGGAACAGGAAGGTTGTTCCCCACTTTTCATCTCTAGCTCCTCATTGGGTGCAATAACCTTGGATTCCCACAGCTGAGTTATTATTGTTATGACTAACTGGACTCTCATCCACATCCCCCCTCCCAGCATCATCTAACTCTAAAAGAGAAAGAGAAAAGATAGCTACATTTCCATCTGTTGTCAAAGCAAGAACATCCAATGTTAGCAGCATTGACATCAGCATTAGACAGAATCACTGACTTTAAACTTTCTTTACAGATATCTCAGAAAACACAGACCTGTCTTATGGACCTTGCTATCAGCAGATTTAAAAGGTCTCCCAATCTGGTGCCCTTCAGATGTGTTGCTCCAAGCCATGGAAACATAGGAAGCAAGAGTTATGATTTCAGTCACTTGGTAACCTAACCACTAGTCCACCTAGTCACTTCTTGAACATCTTTGGATCTGACATAACATGAGTATGCGTAATGCTAATTGTAGTGTGCAGCTACATTGTTGGATTGAATTTGAAGAGAACCTTGAAAGAGTTAAATGAGCTTAATTTTGATCTGTTTAGATTCCATGTAGAGAAACAAGGAAAGAGGAAGCTACCGCTGGAATTGTGTATGTTTTTGCAATTTTGAAAAGAGAAGAGGGCATTGGATAACTTAAACAGTGATCATGGGAAAAAGAGATAAAAGCAAATTTCTTTGGGATTTCAGTGAACTTTGGATAGCAAAATAGCACTGTTGACCAGTAATCACTGTAGACTGCTGTATGTTGCTGTTAGAATAAAATGTTTTAAAATGATAACTGTGACTGTGGAGAAATAGGCAAACACAATATTTGGCATAAAATTGTTCTTCAGTTGAAAAGTTTCTAGAAGTATATTTCTAGTGAAATATTCACTATTCTAGTGAAATATACCCTTGTAATTTGGCCATAATATATTATTTCCAGGCAGGGGAAATAATCATAAGTATTAAAGAAGGAAGAATGCCAGTCATTTATCTTATTTATATTCTGATTGTTTTTCCCCTGAGATCTCAAGGAGATATACATTCTGAACTTTAATCCTCATAACTGTAGCTCTGTGAGATAGGTGGGATGGTAAAAGATTGATGTCATCCAGTAGGCTTGATAGAGTTTCTTTGGCTCAAGGCAAGCCCAGCATCTCAACCTATACAACTTTCTGGCTCATTGAACAAACCTGCTTATTTTCTTTTGGGCTTTTCTAATTTGCTCTGGCAGACTTTGGGAAACCCTCCCAGATAGCAGCTGTACTTTCCCCCAGGATCTTGAGACTGTTGTTTGATTGAACAAGTTGCTACATGGACATCACTGCACACTCCAAAATAGCTATTTGCCTTTAAATCTGGAAGGCGGCATCACCTTAACAGATATGTTGCCTATAGGGAAATACCTAAGATAATTAAACTGTGAGGTTAGAAGAATAAAACATAAAAGGCCACATTCTTTTTGAGTTGCATTGTGTATAGTGATATCAGAATTTATTATTTTTAGGAGATATATATTATATTTATTATCACCTTATTAATTTAGACAACATTGCCCTGATACTTTTGTTATTTTCTTTTATTTTGTTTTAAAGGCAAAATAGAGAAAAGAGAAAACAATTTTACATTTCTATAGGACTAATAAACAACAATCCTTTTTTATTATATAGAGAAAAATAAATATAATTTTACTGAAAGTTTTAAAAACAAGAGTAGAAATACAAAAATTGAATAAGAAAGAAAAAAGGAATAAAAGAGAAAATGTAAAAAGAAAAAAGAAATAAAAGAAAAATAGAAAAGAAAGAAAAAGTATATAATGAAGTGGCTTTTGATCTTTATAGCAGTTATAAGTATAATTGTAAAGTTACCTCTTTCTCTAAAATTATATCACGTGTCTCTTCTTTCTATAATGTGTCCTACCTAATTGTTTAAAACCATAGCTCAAAAATTCATTTTTTTACACGAAAAATCCATAAGGGGTTTCCAGTGAGCAATAAACATAGATACTATAGATAATGTTTTTTTCTCTAAACCAGGGGTGTCAAACTCGATTTCACCAAGGCACATCAGGGAGATGGTTGACCTGGGGGGGGGACAGGGGGCGTGGTCAGGGTGGGCATGGCTATCTCAACGTTGCTCGTGTCAGGGAGTACCTGTGTGGTCCGGGTGAGGCTTGGGGGATCCACTGTCTCCAGCGTAGGAAGGCAAGACCAGAGGAGTCTTGCTGTCCCTCTCAGGCCACGCAGAGGACTCCCAGATGGTGGCTCAGGCTGCCCGGAGCCCTGGGCAGTGGAGGGCAAGCGCCCAGCCTGGTCCTCGAGCTCCCAGGGCACCAGGACCCCACAGCCCAGCCCTGCTTTCCCAAGAGGGCATCCTGCTGTGCTTACCTCCTCCTCGAAGCTGCTGCTGCTGTTCTTGCTCTCCTTGGCCAGGTTGCTCATGGTGTGTACAGGAGGACATGCGAGGAAACCTGGCTTTGTAACTAAAGCATCCTCAGCAATAGGATGGGAGATCACCTGGAGAGATCAGGAGGAGGGGACAAGGAGATAGCGAAAAGGTAGCAGGGCTGCTGGTGGCCAAGTGCTAAGGCAGGACTTCCCTCAGACCCTCCCTCTCTCTCATTATAATCCCCTTCCTTCCTTCCTTCCTTCCTTCCTTCCTTCCTTCCTTCCTTCCTTCCTTCCTTCCTTCCTTCCTTCCTTCCTTCCTTCCTTCCTTCCTCTTTTCCCCTTTGTTCTTTTTTCTTCCCTCTTTATTCTCCTTTCTTCTTCCTTTCCCTCTTTCCTTCTTTTTCCTTCCTTGCTCTCTTCTCCTCTTTCCTTCTTTTTTCTTTGTCTTTCCTCTTTCCTTTTCTCCTTTCCTGTCCCTTCTTGGATGCTCAAATGCAAAAGGGGAAACATTTTTCGATGCCGCCTTGTGATCAAATGCCACTTTTGCTAGTAGTCTGTGGCCACTTAAAAGACTGAGAACAAACCATCTTCAGTTTATCCTGTGCTTGCATTTAATGTGGGTGTCCACAGACAACAGTAGAGCAAAAGTATCAAAATGTGGCTGTGATAGTTCATCAAAACTCCTCTGTTTTTTTGTGTGCAACAGCTTTAGCTTTTATGAGCAGAGGTAGGTTAGTTGATTTTCTATTAATACATAAGCCTTAAAAGGGCCCTCCTGTAGACCCTGCCTTGGTCTAATTCAGACTGGAAATATACCAAAGGAAAATATTTTCCTCACTCTGCTTTGTTCTCTTTTCCCCACTGGAAATGGCTGCTTGCAACATACAAGGAGGGAATACTTTCCTAAGAGCCCACAATTCAAGAATACTAATGTTAATTTGAATTGCCAACAAAGTTTTGTCTGTGACAAAACAGAACACAAAATTGCTTTCTCCTTTGAACTGGGGCATCTCCAACTAAGTCGCCTCTTCTTCCCTCCTCTTTTCCTCCCTCCCTTACTCCTTCCTTCCTTCCTTCCTTCCTTCCTTCCTTCCTTCCTTCCTTCCTTCCTTCCTTCCTTCCTTCCTTTTAAGTTGTCAGAGGCTCCGGGCAGCAGGCAGGAAGTGGTGGGCAAAGGCTTCCCCTCCCCCATCATTACCTCTGCGTGGCTCAGCTCACCTCTCCCAGACCCGCACATGTGTGTGTGTGTGTGTGTGTGTGTGTGTGACTCATTGCAGCCCCGCACCCTCAACAGAGACCTTCTGCAATGGCAGGCTGCAAACTAATGAAAGCTGGGGTTTTTTGAGTACTTGTTTCTTTTTGTCAACGCGCTGCCACCGATCGCATCGTGCCCTGCCCCCCTCAGTTCCCACCCCCAGCCCCGTGGAAGGCTGCAAGAAGCTCCCATCACAGCTTCTCTTACCTCTCCCATTCTTTTCCTCCCCAATATCACAGCGTGGGGCTGCAAGAGGTGAGACCCCCCCACATGCACGCGCACACACACACACTCACACAAACACAAACACGTGCACGGGTCCCATTCTCTCTGCTCCGCACTCAGGAAGGGGGGAGGGGAGGGAGAGAGATTGGCAGCGTTGCTGGTGGCTGTGCCGAAGGAGGAAAAGTCATCGGTCGTATATAGGGTGCACTGCAAAGATTGCCAATGCAACTATACGGGGGAGACGGCCAATCGGATAAAAACTAGAATACACGAACATAGACTGGCCGTCAGAAGGCAGGAGCAGTATTCCCAAATATGGACCCATATGATTAATAACGGGCACTCATTTGATTTTAAGGGAGCGGAAGCCATCACCCAGGATGCCTCCAAGGGAGGACGCCTGTTAAAGGAGGCCTGGCTTTCCAACATGGATTCTATCGATCGATGCATAGAATTGCCCCCGGCATACCAGGCACTAAGAGTATATGAGGAGCAAGCCAGGCATATTACATCATCAATTTGGAAAAGAAAAGTCATTTAATTTATCCATTATTCTTTTAATTTATCGAATGATTTCTCTACCTCAGCCATGAACTATGGACCTTAGTGGCTATAGTACATATTGGGGTTAAGAATTGTGAGGTTTTCTCCACAGCTTCCTTACAATAACACTTTTGGAATGCCTTGGGAGCAGCACCATCTCATTTTGCTCTGAAACTGTGGGCACATGATAAGCAAGATCAGAGGCAACAAAATCATCTCAGTGAAATCAGCCCCTGTTTTTCTATGGCAGAGGCAGACAAGTCTGTTGGCCATATTTAGCTTCCCCAACTGTAGCCACAAGTTCCAGCACATGACTTAGGGCATCTAAAATGCATGGACTATGTTATTGTTTTCTTTTTTCTTTCTTGAGGGGTTGATGAATTTTAGGGGCAAAACAAATGCTTAAAACAATGCAGCCTTTAAAACCTGTGCTGGCATTTTGTGAAAATAAATTCCTCCTCCAAATAAAGAAGTCTAAAAATTTCCACCAAATTTACTGTTGTGTTGCCACAAGATTATTGGGCACTTTCTTGTGCCCCTTAGTCATGAAACTACAACAAACTGCATCTCCTGAATTACTTTAAAAGTAACTCAAGGTAGCAAACATACCTAATGCATCTCTTTCCTTCTATTTCCCCCACAATAACAAGCCTATGAGATAGTTTGGGCTAAGAGAAAGAGAATGACTGACCCAAAGTCACCCAGCCAGCCTAAGGCAAAACTAGAACTCACCACTTCTAGATTTCCTA
The DNA here is from genome assembly GCF_001527695.2 of Protobothrops mucrosquamatus. Classification (NCBI taxonomy): domain Eukaryota; kingdom Metazoa; phylum Chordata; class Lepidosauria; order Squamata; family Viperidae; genus Protobothrops; species Protobothrops mucrosquamatus. Next base: position 42,112 of record NW_015388721.1, read on the forward strand.
TTTTGCTTGTGCATATTTCTCCTGACTCACACACTCAATAACAAGATACAGATTTCATCTTTTGAAATTCTTCACAGCTTCACTCTACTCCAACTCCAACTTGTACTCTTATACTTGGGTTTGTGCCTGCTTTGTATTTTCATTTTTTAATATTTTGTTATTCTTTTTAATTTATTTCTGCTCACTTTCCAATTTATGAAATTTAATGAATATATAATAAACATGTTTTTATGAAAATTTCCCCCTCTAATAAAACTTATTCCATCAGACAGCTGATGAGAGCTGGACACCCCCTCCTCACCCCAGCGAGGGAATAGCCATGCAAACATACCTGATTCAGCAGCAGCCTGAGGCTAGGTGGCAAACACTTAACACACACTAAATGGAGAACTGGCTAGCAGCAATTAGGATTAACGAACACACAACAATAAAGCCATTAAACACCTTTCAGGCAGGATTAGGAAGGAAATTTGCCTAACAAAAGTCACTGACCAGCAAATCAGAAAAGACAGATTCAAACTCACCAATCAGAAATGACAAGTTTTGGAAACCACGAAAGGGTATAAAAACTCATGTTTGAAGACCATTCTGTCTAGCTAGCCGGGGATTCAAGCTGAATTGTCACTCGACTTTGATCCTCGAGATTAAACCTCTCTTTCCGGTAGCTGGCTTCACGATCTATTTCTTCCGCGCTGCGCCGTCAAGGAGAATCCCGTCTGGAAGAACCGAAAGGGGAAATTCCTCCCAACAATTACCTGGCAACCAACGAAGGGACTTCCAGCTCACTCAGCCACCGGACCGGGCCTGGAAGAGCCACCACCCAGCCGGCAGCGGACACCTTGTTCCACGGGAAAGCCTCCACGGACGCTGCCCGGTCGGCAACGGGTATTAAAGGGAGTTTTTGAGTCTTGCGCTCGGACAGCTACCTGGAAAGAGGGTAAGTGCCACCAAATTAAGCTTATTAAGCTAAAGGGTCTGGGGAATGAAAGAAAGAGTGCATGAGTGTGTGTATGGGGTACCCTCCTCTGAGAACCAGCTGGAGCTCACCCCCTCTGTATGCCCTCTAGCCACACCCCGACCCGCTGCTAGTTCCAATGGAGCCGTGACCGGTGGGATTCAGGAAGGCAATGGGGGGCATCCGAGCGTGAGACCTTCTGGTGAAAGAGGAGAGCCGAGCGGTCAGAGAAAGAGGGAAAGGATTCCATTTTGGGTAAACCAGAACCCCTTCCGCCAGCAAACATTTAAGCAATAGCCCTAATTTAGAGCGGTCCACTTACCTCTGAGAGCAAGCAGAGGTCCGCAGCGGATGTTAGAGGTCCACAAAACAGTAGTGGCGAAGCCAGCCGGTGGGAGAGTAACCCGTACCTTCTGAGGGGAAACCAGAAGTGTCTCTACAGACCCCTTTTTGGTCTGAAAATGTGGCGGATCCCTCCAGGAGCCCACGTACTCTGAGAGGGATCCAGAGTGCTCCGTGAGTCCCTTTTTGGACTCATAAAACCGTGGCGGTAGGAGAAAGCCTCGCAAGGAGGCTTCCGGTGTATAGAGCCCGCTAGTGAAAGAGGAACCCCCCCATTATAAGAGTAAGAAGAAGCATGGGAGGTTCAAGTTCGAGGGCTGAGATAGGTTCCCCAGCTGAGAGCTTGCTCGAAGCCTGGGACAGGAATCAGCTATCTGTCCAGGCCGGGATGAAAAAGAAACGGTTAAAAGAATTATACAAAAAATGGGCTTTGCTTAAAGATGAGTGCGGGAGACAGATTTGGCCCGAAGGTGGCACTTTTGAACTAAAAACACTGAAAGCACATAGATCAAGGATAGAACCGACCCAATTGCCCTACTGGTACTGCTGGGCTGAACTGTCTAGACAGAAAAACCCAAGTCGACTTAAAACCCCAGCCCCCTCTAGATAATCCTGAACCAACCTTCATGGCCCCCTTATTGAGCAGGCCAATACCCGGGCGACCGAGGGGCCAGACCGGACACATTCTAACCCACACCCCCTTCTCCCCGTCTGACTTGGTCGTTTGAAAGATGGACACTCCCTCCTTCCGAGCAGACCCCCAGTCGGTCATAGAAACCATAAAATCCATTGTGGATACCCACAATCCGTCTTGGGCAGACATGACCCAACTGCTACATGTGTTTTTAACCAAGGACGAACTGATTAAACATTTTGAAAAAACAGAAGAGATAGCCAGGCGCCCCATAATAAATGCGCCTGGGCAAGTGACCCCCGCTAGGGTTGCCTGGCCTTTCAACCGCCCAGACTGGGATTATAACAATCAGAACTACTGGGATGACTATACAAGGGCGAAAATTAATTTAATGGAAGCCCTCCAGGAAATAGGGAAAAAGCCCCTCAATTGGACTGAATTCCAAAAGACAATGCAGAGGGACAAGGAAACCCCAGATGCCTTCTGGGTCCGTCTCTTGGAAGCCGGAACCACGTTCGTTCATTTAGACATAGGTTGCCAAAAAGACAAAAGCATTTTTGCTGCCGCTTTTGTTAATCAATCAGCGAATGATATCCGGGGGCATTTCCATAAAATAGTCTCTAACTGGTCGACCTTAGACATCTCGGAGTTGCGCAGGATTGCAAACTTCGTATTTGACCAAAGGGAAAAATTGGCAGAGGAAGAAAAGGAAAGGAAGGAAGCAGAACGAGAGAGAGAGAGAGAGAGAAAAGGCGCAGAATGGAAAGGAGGGAGGACCTGCAAGCTTTTGCAATGATAAGTAGGGATAATCAGAGAAGGCACTACAGACCAACTCCAGGAAGAGTAAAGACATGCTGGCAATGCGAGCTGGAAGGAAAAACTTCCTGCTGGCATTGCTTCCGATGTGGGGAAGAGGGACATACCCGTAGACAGTGCAGGGGGGGTCAGAACAGGGAGACCTGGAATCAACATCGCCAACCAAGACCCCCCTTCCCAAGAGGAACCATCCATCATCAGAATGAGGATAGGGATCGAAATCTGCCCCGATGGAAGCGAGCACGACCTATCTTGACTAGAAAGTGATTATAAGCCCACATTTCATGGGCTGGCTATTCTCTTAAAGGATGGCCCCGACGGAGAACCCCTGTTAACCATAACTATAGGGGGAAAGGCTTATGAATATCTCATTGACACCGGAGCCACCTCCTCCCTTATCACTACAGCACCCTTTAAAGATTCAATAGTGCCTGGGGCCAAGGATAATGTAATGGGGGTGGGTGGAAAACTCATCCCAGTCGAATTTATGAACAACTTAAAGATGGAGGTCGGCCCGTTCTCCTTGGAACACCCATTTACTGTTTGCCCCCAATCCCCCCTGTCCCTCCTGGGTAGGGATTTGCTTTGTAAACTAGGGGCCACCATCAAATGCACTACAGAAGGGCTCCATTTAGACATCCCAGTTAAATGGGCACATTTTACTATGGTATGCTCAACTGAAAAGGAGGTCCAGCTGCCTATAGACCTCAGAGGCTTACCGGCCTCTCTATGGGGATGGGATCCTACCAAAGTAGGACTGCTAAAAACAGCTACCCTGGTCACAATCCAAGTAAAAGCAGGACCACCACCATGCATCCCCCAGTACAAAATACAGCTGGAAGCGATAAAGCCAATTCAAAACCTAATAACAGCATACCTAAAGCAAGGGGTACTGCGTAAATGCACCTCCCCTTGCAACACCCCAATCTTTCCAGTTCGAAAGCCCAAATTAGACAACAAAGGGAACCCTGTTTATCGCTTCGTACATGATATGAGATCTGTGAACAGTCACGTGGTACCAAGGGCACCAATAGTACAGAACCCGGCTACCATAATCACCGAAGTGCCGGCATCAGCTACCCATTTTACAGTAATTGATCTCTGCGCAGCCTTCTTTAGTATTCCTGTGGACCCGGCATCACAATACCTCTTTGCCTTCACATGGGAAAAGCAACAATATGCCTGGACTCAACTGCCACAAGGCTACACAGAGTCCCCCACTCTATTTTCGCAAATATTAAAGGGAGACCTTGCTTCCATTCTCCTACCATGCAAATCCACTCTAATCCAATACGTGGATGATCTATTACTAGCTTCTGAGACGGAGGAAGATTGCAGGGCAGATACCTACCACTTATTGAAATGTTTAGGAGAGAGTGGGCATAAAGCATCCCCTTCTAAGCTACAATACCTAAAAAAGGAGGTGTCTTACTTAGGGTATATTATTGCCCCTGGGATTAGGAAGTTAGCACCCGGGAGAGTCGAGACTATCCTAAGAATGAAACATCCGCAGACGAAACGCCAGGTCTGCGCCCTATTAGGGGTCTTGGGATTTTGCCGCCTGTGGATTCCGGCGTTCAGGGAATTAGCGAACCCTTAGTCCAATTAACCGCAAAGGATCAACCAGATCCTATCGAATGGACGAAGGAATTGGCGAAGACCCACAAAAAGATAAAGCAAACCCTGGTCTCAGCCCCAGTTCTGGGTCTCCCTAATTACAAAAAGCTTTTTTTTCTTTTTTTCCATGAACACAAAGGTGTGGGTTCAGGGGTGTTGGCGCAGAGATTCGGTCCATCACTCAGACCGGTAGCCTATTATTTGGTCCAATTAGATCCGGTAGCTAGGGGAGCTGTTCCGTGCCTAAGAGCCGTGGCTGCTACCATAGAACTGGTTAAACGATCAAAGGACCTGGTTTTGGGATACCCCCTCATTTTAAGAGTTCCCCACGATGTGTTTGCAATACTTTTAAAGTCGCAAACTCAGTCATTCACCCATCAGCGCCTGGCCCAATACGAAACAGAACTATTCACAGCAGAACACATTACCTTTGAATGATGCAACACGCGCAACCCAGCAACATTGTTGCCCATTAATCCAACAGACGAAGTATTACATGACTGCTTACACCTGGTCCAAGACGCTGAACTACCGCGTCCCGACTTAACAGATGTTCCCCTTCCGAACACAGACCTAGAATTGTTTACTGACGGCTCCTCCTACCTTCTTGATGGGACCCATGTAACAGGAGCTGCAGTTGTCTCTCTCCATGAGTCAATCTGGGCTTCCCCCTTGCCCCCTCGCTACAGCGCTCAAGCGGCCGAGCTTATTGCATTAAAAAAGGCATGCGAAGTAGCTGAGAACCGGTCTGCCAATATACATATACGGATTCTAGGTATGCTTTTGGAGTCTGCCATGCAACCGGTGCTCTCTGGAAACAAAGGGGTTTTTTAACATCCAATGGCCAACCGATTGCTCATGTGAACCTCATATCTGACCGACTACCCTCATCCCTAGCAGTCATCCATTGTAGAGCACACCAAAAGGATGATTCTAAGGCCACAAAAGGAAACCAATTTGCTGACGTAACAGCTAAGTGGGCTGCCAGTCAACCCCTGAGGGCGTTCACCACTCTCCCTACCTTACAATTGGGACCAACAGTACAATACCAGGATCTGTTAGAACCAGGAGAGATAAAAACATGGGAGGAGAAATGCGAGGCAATATATAGAGAAGGATTTTGGTGGGTCCCGGACGGGAGACCCATAGCCCCCAGACGTCTGCTACGGTTAATCTGTCAGCAGTTGCACTCTAAAGGACACTGTGGGACTCAGGCAATAGTAGATGCCATAAGGAGAGTGTGGTATGCCCCAGGGGTCTTCAGTGAGGCCACTCGGATAGCCAAGACATGTCAAATATGCCAAGCAAACAATGCTTCCTCAAGAAAGGCAACACACGCAGGGGGGCGACCATGGGCCCAACGCCCCTTTGAAAAACTCCAGTTAGATTACATTCAGCTCCCTAGGAACAATGGATACCAATACGTGCTAGTTGTCAAGACCTCCCGGGCTCGACACACAAGGAGGGGGAGAACCAGCACGCCGTCAGCAAGCCGACGAGCAGCTGTAATTGACAATCAGCTGAGGGACGGCAGCCCGAAGAGCACAGGGCGTCGCCGCAGAAGCACAGGGTGTCGGCAGGAAGGTTCCAGATGGAGAGACTAATGGGGGAATTGACTGAAAGATGCTGGTTGGGGGAATAGGAGGGTGTGATGTAGGAGGGCGGGGGTGTGGTGGTGTCGCTTGGTGGAGGGTGGGGTGAACTTGGGAGTGTATTTAAATAACGCTGGGAGGCAGTAGCTCCCAGTGTAAACTTTATTTGTAAAGAGCCTCAGGCTGAAGGTCTTTGCTAACGTCAGAAGCTTGTTCCTGATTAAACCATCATTTCATGAGTAAACAGCGTCTTCGGGTGCTTTGTCAACTCACGTTCCGGTAAGGACAAGTGACAGAAAGTTTACGCACACTACTTTATTTTCTTTTCTGATAAAAGCCTGGTTAGTTTGTCTGCTTTGAACCATGGCAGAGGGTACTCAGGACGTGGCTCCTGTTGGACCAGAGACTGAGGAAATACAAGTGGAAGGAGTGGAAGCGAGCCCTCCTGCCATAGATGATGCAGTGGTATCCCCTAAAGTAATTGAGGCCAGTCAGGTGGACCAGCCAGGCATCAATATGGGTCCCCAGGGGATGACAACTGGTGGAACCACCCTAATGACAACTAGTGGAAACGCCCTGACTGGCGAGTGGTGGCGTAGCCCTGCAATCACTGGCATGCCAGATGGACATGGACTGGGTCCTAAAGAGGGAGGCCGAGGCCCGTACCAATGGCGAGAGCGGCGTGTAACAGAGGAGGATGAAGAGGATTGGAGCTATACTACCGCCCCTGGCCAAACCACTATGGACCTACTATGGGAACAATTCAGGGAAGGGGGATATCAAGACCCCTCTTCTTCCTGGCAAAGATGGGATCAGGGACCAGACCCAACATCCTGGTCGCAGGGTGGGGCCTCTTCAACCCAGTCTGCACCGGCAAGGTTCCGACTGGCAAGTCCAAAATTAAAGTTGGAGTCCAACCGGGGTAGCGATGTGTATCAGGGAAGATCTGGAAGCCAGGGTATGAATAGACCACGGGTGGGGGATACGGGGAGGCCTTCATCTACTTTACTGACAGCTCCCTCTAGAGGATCCGGATCAGGAAGTGAGCCTCAGATGGCCAGGGGCCAGGAGACGGTAGTCCCCGGAACTAGGGCTTTGATAGGTCCCCCACCGGGACCAGGATGGGGTGCAGGGCCCTGGGGCCAGGGGTCGATATGGGGTCCTCCACCCCTTAATATCACCTTTGATGGAAATGCAGATCAACTGGCCCTGTTCCTGAGCCAAACGATAGGCCATATGGATAGATACGGCCACATGTACCCTTCCCAATGGGCGATTGTGGGGACAGTAACAGCAGCCCTACGTGGAGAGGCCATGGAGTGGGTGGCTGATCTCCACAGTGATCATGCCAGAGAGTTGGCCCATATAGGGACATTCTTAGGGGCCCTTCGGGGCCGTTTCGAAGATGTATCAAGGGTCAAGCGAGCTGAGAACGAAGTGCTAGGGATCAGACAGAGGGGTAGGCCAGCGGCAGAATATGTTAAAGATTTTCGACGAGTGGCCAGTAAGCTAAGAACATGGCCTGAACGCTTGTTAATTCATCAATTCAAAACGGGTTTGGTTAAAGAACTGAGACAGGCGTGTATTTATCGGGGTATTCCAAGTAAGATCCAAGAGTGGTTCCGAATGGTTGTAGATTTGGATGCTGGACTATGAGAATTTTGTCCAATGGTTGAGGGACCCATGGGTCCACGAAGGAATATCGAGCGACCCCAGGCCTCAGGCCCAATGCCTAGTCCACCCATAGGTAATTGGCATCCAACCTTTCGTTGTTTCCGGTGCAATCAACCTGGACATCATGCTACTGAATGTCCTGAACCACTCCCCAAAGGGAAAACAGAATTATCTACTAGGGGTATACCGAAGAAACCCCAAGAAAGATCCCGAGCAGTTCAACAAAAAACCCCGGGCCCCAAACCCTGAGGAGATGGGATGACCCCTGAGGAGGAAACAAGCGGAATAGGAACCCAGCTGATAATATGCAACAAGGAAGCCGAAGCAGTAGAAGATCCCATGGTAAGTGAACCTATTCATCCATTTGTATCACCAATAACAATCTCTAATCCAGGGTCAGGGTGTATATTAAATGAGGAAATAAATATGTCTGAATTAATTAGGGCTATAAATAGACAAAAAATTAATAAGGCGACAGGTCCGGATGGAATACCTGCTGAATTATATAAAGATTTACAGAGTGTTTTTAACCAATATTTATTAGAGGTCTTTAATGCAGTACTGAATGAAGCTAAAATACCTAAGTCCTGGTTAGAGGCAAATATAACACTGATCCCAAAAGCAGACACAGAAAAAACATGGATACAGATTTATAGACCCATATCTTTATTAAACTCTGATTATAAAATTTTTGCTTCAATAATGGCGGAGAGATGATTGTGAATTTTGCTGGGATCCGTCACAGGCTTAATACAGTTCAAAAGGCTAAAGAATTTTATTTAACAGTTCTGAAAGCTGATTCACCTTCTGCATCACGAGCTAAAGGAATGGAAGATGTAGTGGAACAACTATTCGTTGAATTGCCTGGAGCTACATCCTTACCTGCAGGAGATCATCAGAGCCTGCAATTGATGGATGTAAAAGATGATTCAAAGGAGCAAAGAATGACACGTGCAGCTCATAGACGTAGGGAAAGAGAACAACCAAAAGAATCTGCACCTCAAACATATTTGTCTACCTCAGAGCCAGTGGGAGGGGCAAGATCGAAGAGATCTGTTGTTTCAGATATACAAGGAATGCTCCAGAAGCTTCAAAAGCCAAAAGATGGCTAAGTTGATGACATTG